>NW_023416357.1:86359602-86442102 GCF_014108235.1 Myotis myotis | reverse complement strand
GAGCTCCTTAATGAACTCCTTAACGAGCTCGGGCTCGGAATGAGTTAAACTCGTAAGTCAAGGCCCCACTGTAGTCCTAGAAGTGGGATTACTGGGTCAAATGGGAGTTACATTTTTAACTTTTTGAGGAAACTCCACACTGTCTTCCACAGTGGGTGCACCAGTCTGCATTCCCACCAGCAGTGCACGAGGGTTCCTTTTTCTCCACATCCTTGTCAGCACTTGTTTGATGATTAGTTGATGATAGCCATTCTGATAGGCGTGAGATGGTACGTCATTGTTGTTTTGATTTGCATCTCTAGGATGATTAGTGACTTTGAGCATGTTTTTATATGTCTCTCAGCCTTCTGTATGTCCTCTTTTGAAAAGTACCTACTTAGGTACTTTGCCCATTTTTTGATTGGATTGTTTATCGTCCTTTTGTTCAGTTGTATGAGCTCTCTGTAAATTTTGGAGAGTAAACTGTTATCTGAAATGGCATTGGCAAATATGAAGATTGGCATCTTATTGTGCCATTTATGAGCTCAAAAAGTTGAAGGGGGTTCAGTTAGTCTAACCTGTGATTTATCAGTCCAACTGGGAGCGTCATGGGGGGATCTTGAATGATTATGCCAGGACAAAAGGCATATATAAGTTGGGACTGTCCTTGGGAAATGGGTGTGTGATAACCTGGGTTTAGAAGGCTATTTCTTTCTTTTGCTTTTTTTAAAAAACATATTTTATTGATTTCAGAGAGGAAGGGAGAAGGAGAGAGACAGACACATCAATGATGAGACAGAATCATTGATCAGATGTCTCCTGCACGCCCCACATTGGGGATTGAGCCCGCAACCCAGGCATGTGCCCTGACCAGGAATCGAACTGTGACCTTCTGGTTAATAGGTTGATGCTCAACCACTGAGCCACACTGGCTGGGCTACTTCTTTATGGGCTCTCTAAATTTGAAAAACAGAAAAGAAAAAGAGGCAGGGATGAAATATCCAAATAACTCCTCCTCTTACTGTGACATAATCCAAATCGGAAACTGCCAAGGTGGCCAGGCCAATTTCATACGGAAATTTGTTGGGTGTTTCTTTTCCTTCTTTGCTCTCCTGTAGCAGCTCTCAAATGTCCTGGCCTCAGGACCCCTGTACACTCTTAAAATTTCTGTGGACTTCCAGATAGTTATTATTTATGTGTTATTGTATCTGCTTATGGTTATCTTATTAAGAATTAAAACTTGGAAAACTGTAAAATATTCATTCATTTGAAACTAACAATATAGTGTGGTGAAGGCCTGGGGCCGGGGGGCAGTGCGGGCTAGAAGGGGTCAATGGGGAAAAAGGGGAAATCTGTAATAGTTTTGTGTGTGTATGTGTGTGTTTTTGTTTTTTTATAATTTCATAGCTATTTTTTCACAGTTTAAAAAAGTTTATATTTATATATATTTATCTTTAAATATATAATGTAATACTGTTAACAATAAATATTTTTAAAAACTAAGAATAAACCTATTACATATTAACAAACAATACATTTTTATAAAAAATACTTACATTTTTCCAAAACAAAAAAATTTAACGGGAAGAGTAGGATTGTTTGACATTTTTTGCAAATGTCTTTCCAATGTCTGGTTTTGGAAGACAGGTGGAGTCTCCTATCTGCTTTTGCATTCATTCTGTTTCAATCACATCTGGAAAATTCCATGTACATTCAGGAGGGAATGGAAGTGGTTTAAAAGGTGAACATCATATAATGAACAGTTTTGGCCTTGGAACTCCTGACAGGGCCTGGGACCCTTCCCCATGGCATACCTGGACCACACTTTGAGAACCACTGTGAACATGTTCTCCACACTTTCTAGGAATATTTGGTAACTAAATCCCACCCTACCCTCAAGGAAAGTGAAACTTGTTGTCTTTGGTGCTAATGATTCTGGCACCAAGTTTAAGGTCATCGAAGTCTATCTGAATGAGAAAGACCAGGTCTGGGAAGAGAACCTGAGATGTGGAGAAGGGCTTCCCTGAGACTAGAGAAGGACTCACCCAGGATGGATTGGAAGAGAGAGGGTGGTCTCAGAGGAAGAGGGCCCAGGCCCATTTTAGGGGCAGCCCACAGGAGGAAGCAAGACCCCAGAAAAAAAATGTCCATTCCAGGCTCCCAGTGTTCACGGGGATAGAAATGAGGGACGTCCCAGTTGTGAGCTGGGGACATAAAGCCTAAGGACTTCCCATCTTCAAGATCCCTTGGCAACAGGTAAGACACAGAACCTGGACCAGACTCTGAGGATAAATGAAGCACCAGGAATGGCTTAGTTCAGTTCCCCTTAGGGGTGCTGTTGCAAGAAGAAAATGAGATTGACTTAAGAAAGTGAAGAAATGTGGTATTTCTTCCATACTAGAGATCATGGACTGATCTTACTTCTTCTGTATCTGTCTCGCCTAGCTGGAAGCCACCAGCGAGCCAGGCCAGCGTCTCTGCCATGTGCACAGCAACAAGAAATTCCAGGGCCTCGGTGAGGGCAGAATGGACCACTCAGTCAGCCTGGCTGACCGCGGCTCAGAGAGGCCGGCAGAGGTGGAAAAGCGGAGAAGAGACAGTTACCGTCCAAGGTCAAGTTCTCAGCTGTGCTGTGGCTTACGCTGTGGATCAGGCAGGCTATTCCCTTCTAAACCTTCTCTTCCTCATCTGTGAACCGAAGAATCCTCCCTACGCTCATTACAAGGATGAACCGACAAGGATGAACCGATTTAAGTCACAGGAAAGCACTTAACATAGCCTCTGCAATGAAGTAATCGTGTTGTTTTCCCTTTATACCACTCAACTGTCCCTTCCCGGGCTGCCCCCCAGGGTCAGAACGCCTTGTTGTTCTCACAGCCCCTATGCCTAAAAGTGCCAGGGCTCTCCCTCCGGGATGGGGATTCTCCCACTGGAGGGGGAGCTCCACAAGGACAGGAATGGTGCTGTGGTTTTCCCTTCACTGCGTTCCTTATCACGCACAGTGTCTGTCACTCACAGGCATGCGATGCTGGAATGAATGAATGGAGAACACACGATGCACACGTCAATTATTACTGTGGAAACATTCCTTTCTGTGGTTTAGACACAGTAGATTTCAGGAATCTGAGACTCAAAGAAAAAAATGAAATAATGAGAAAAAAACAATCAATGCTAGGGAGGCAAAGGTGCGTCCGCCTCGCACAGACATGGGGTTCCAGGAGAAGGAAAAGTCTTGAAAAAGGCTTCAGTTCTGAACAAGACCCCGAGTCAGGGTTTCTTGCTTAAAATCGTAGAACATTATCCTAATTAACACCTAGCCCTTCCTCCACAGAACTGGTAAGCTAGCCAGTAAGTGATTAAAACATTGCTACCTGATTACTAAATAGTTAAATGCTTAAAAAGGAATCACAGTTAATGGGCTATCACAGGTGAGATCGTAAATTATGGCTGCACCATGGGTGTGCATGTGCTGTTGAAGGGTATCACTCCCCCAACCACTCAGTTTTCTCAATCCCTCAATTGCCTATCAGGAGTTGGAGATTCCACACTGACTTCTGGGGAGAGGAAGATGTTAGGAATGTGGGCAGAGGATGTGGAAGGGAAAGAGGAATTGTGGCAGTTGAAAGATTCAATACATGGAAGTAAACACCAGCTAATTAAAGATGCCTGCTAACACACATCAAACACTGGGCACTATGAACAGAGCAGATGTATTAACTTCCCACTCCTGAAACAGCTACACAACTCCCTGGCTACTCTTCTACACCCCTTCCCCTCCCTCCTGCCTCCCTCCCTTCCTTTCTCCCCTCCCCACACCCCCCTCTCGCTCTGACAGCACTATTAATGATCGTTAATGCCCCACAGGCTCTAATGGGTCCCGCTGGGAGTCCAGAAATACTGCAATTTGTATTGAGGATTTAGACATAACAAAAAAAAGCCCTCTGCTCCTGGGAGCCGGAGCTTGATCAGTTAACTCCCCCCCTGGAATTGCACAACAGAATAATAAATGACAGCTCTTCGATTGAATCAAGCCTTCTGCCGTAAGTGCCAGAGAGAGTGTGATTGTCACTAACAGTCTACTGCTTGTTAACACCACTGAAGTATGAACAAACAGTAGTCAACACTTTACAAAGTAAAAGTCTCTGCAATACCTTTGGTATTTGTGTCTGCACATACACACATGTGCGCACACACACACTCAGTTTTGAGATCTTCCCCTTTAGATATTTTGGGTAAGTTTTTATGTTTTAGCTACCTATTTTTTTTTTTTTTTCATGTCCAGGAAAGCTCAATACAAAAGCTAGCTGCTGTCATGTTAAAAAAAAAAAAAAAAAAGTACACAGATATAGTATTCTTGATGAAAGCTTTATTCTATATTTCTTAGGTAAGCTAGGAAAAGGGAACAGGTGAGTAGAGTAGGCTATACCTGAGTTTGTGGGTGATTTTCCACTTAAATTTATTTCCTATGATATTATAGCCTTCTGACTCAAAAGTTAATCTCTATAAAGTGGGTGATTAAGACAAGGTTTGATTAGGGTTGGTGCTCACACAGAACCAGCAGTCCCCTGTCTTGGAGATACCAGCTGTTCCTTTCACATCCACAGCTCAGTGTGGGACCACAGCTGACCTCCAAAATACTTGAAAGATGCAGGGGGGAGCTCAGCAGGGCTCAGCCGGGGTTGGGGTGCATGCACCAGCAGCTGAGTTCTCTGCATGGAGATTAGAGCCGGGTGTGCAATCCAGCCCATAAGAAGCAACATGGCACCTGCCTTTAAGGTGCTTACACTTGAAATCAGAGGGCAGCCAGAAGGGGTCCTCCCAGGCCCAGAAAGAGCAGTGTGGGCTGCAGACTTCCTCTCGGTCTCCAGAGATGGATGGTGTCCATCTGCACTTGACCTTTCCATAAGGCACGATCGCATGTTTATTTTCTCAGGACAGCTGAGAAGAATGATTCTCTCTCCCTCTTCCTCCCTCCCCGCCCCCCCCCCCCCACCCACTTGGGGGAGAGTTGGTCTTTACACAGTATCTTAAAGTGAACGGCAGATGGTGTGAACTCCAGTTAACCATATTCACTTGCAGATTCAGAATTATTGATGATAAAAGCTAAACTATGAGGCATGTTCCATCTGCTTATTTTCCTATTTCCATTTGTTGTAGTCCTGTTAATATTACTGGGATTCTCCTTTCTCTCCAGAAAAGTTGCCATAAGGGCATCTACCTAGAGACATCTGTCGCCTCTCGCTCTAGACGTTGTCCTCGCCCTGCTGCTGAGGCCCTGTGCTCCCTCCCCCCGCTGCCCCCCCCCCCCCCTGCTCTCCTGTCCTCTCACTCCTTTAGCAATGACCTTGACTGTCTCCGGCCCAGGACACTCGAAGGACTAAACTGGACTCAAGGTGACTCCTGGGGCGAGGGGGCCGAAGTCACCTGCCAGTGCTTCTCAAACTGGGTGCAAAGGAAGCAGTGCCAAGAGGGACACCACATAAGGGCAGCACCTGGTCCTAGGGCAACACTTTTGCTCTGAGACTGAAAAGAGGGGTTGGTAATTAAGCTGAGAAGAAGCAAACACAAACATACTCAGTGGAGGCGTGCCACTGAGTCCCCATCCCAGTCCTCCAGGACTGCAAGTCCTGCCACAGGGACGCTTTTAGAGGCACTGCCTCCCCAAGCCCCACTGTTAGCAGGACCTGGGAGTGCGGTGTCAGCTCGCCAGCGGCATTTCCCGCCTTGGCTTGCCTGCTCTCCCGGCAGGACAACAGCTGGACTTGCCCTGGGCATAACGACATTTCAAAGAGCCCCATGCCATTCACGCCAGCAAGAACTTCCTCAGTAACTTATAGGCCTCTTTTAATCAAGAGGCAAAGCTCTCCATCTTGTTGACACTTATGACCCCCGATGTAAAATACTCCGATTGTTTAATTCAGGGGGGACCCAGAGAAAGTGCAGGCCCTCTCCATTAGGACACTTCCTAATGGGAGCCATACATCAAGGCCCTGCCTCTAATCGGAAGAACAGCTGTTTAGAAACCTGTCCTGGACCTATGGTTTGGAGCTACTTTTCGGGAGATGAACACTCCTCCCATTCATTTCATCTTCATTCCTACTCTGGTGAAGAGGATTCGGAGAGAGAGCCATCCCCTGCCTGGCTTCATTTCCTCCCCCCCACCCCCCCTTCCGCCTGTAGCCTCCTGTTTCTCCACCAAAAAGGCGGTCCTTAAAATTCATCCCCTTGGTAGTCTTCTCCTGAGGTTAATGAACAAATAAAAATATAGACAAACTTGTTTTAATACATAATGAAATAAGAGCATTTTGAATAACATAGAATGAGGTAAGAGTCCTCCATCCTGGAAAATAAATTATTTTTTAAAAAGAAAAAAAAATATAGAATGATTGTCATTTCGTGAGCACTGAGAGAGTGAAGGTCCAGAGCCTGGCACCATGAGCCACTAAAGCAGTGGTTCTCAACCTGTGGGTCGTGACCCCTTTGGCGGTTGAACGACCCTTTCACAGGGGTCGCCTAAGACCATCCTGCATATCAGATATTTACATTACGATTCATAACAGTAGCAACATGACAGTTATGAAGTAGCAACAAAAATAATTTTATGGTTGGGTCACAACATGAGGAACTGTATTTAAAGGGCCAGAAGGTTGAGAACCGCTGCACTAAAGGAAGATGCACCATCAGGTGAACCAGAGGTACAGAATTTGAGCCTCGGGCCAAATCTCTTGCCTTCTCCCAACCACTCCAGCATGTGGATCTTTTCAGGGGGAGCCTTTCACACAATGACAACTAATTGCACTTCCTTGCGATTTTCTTCTTCTTGCTCTCCCCCCTGTAGACTACAGGCTGCACACAGGCATTCATTCCGCACCAATTAGAGCCCACGGGCCCCGAATAGTGGGACACCGCATTACTTTTCTTCCCTACACAAGGTGGCACCTAATTAATGTATACAGCTTGATTAGCTTGGAGATTTAAGTATACACCCGTGAACACTGCACTATTACTGCAATGTTCTGATGACAATGAAAGTTAATGAGCAAAATACGCCTCATCCTTTCTCACAGCTTCACAATAAAACACGTCGTGAAAACTTACCAACAGCAAGAGGTGACTCTGGTTTGCCTTAGAAGGTTTTGGAAATTTTGCTGCCAGGCCCGAACACTTGCAGGGAGGAACCTCCCAATTTAAAAAGAAAAAGAAATTTAGGTTTTTGTCTAACCCACTCTATTCTCTGAGAAGCTGTCAATCAAATAAGTGAAAGTGCCCATTCGTTGCACAAGTGTGATAGCGCCTCTCCTGCCTGCCTGCCCCCTTGCTGCGCCAGTCACACATCTGCTCTGCTCTTCACACTTCGGTCGCCAGTCCCTGCACCGATAGTCCCTGTTGCTTGGCTGTTGACCCCTCACACCTCGTTAGTCATGTGTGATACCTACACCGAGTACCTTTCCACTGACACTGCAGGGCGGCCTCTGGTGGGAAGAGGTACTTTCCAGAAGAGCTTCTACAGAGGCCCAGGCTGTGTGGCAAGGGTGTGCCATGGCATCAACATGGCTCCCCTCACCCCACTCGGTGAACTCTCTTTATTAAACTTCCTTACACTTGGCTTCCTTTGAAGGCTGGGCATGTGGCTGTTAGGAGGTGGAGGAGGGAGTGCAAGCAGAAGAAAATAAAAACAGTCTATAAAGCTTTAATATTTAACGTGCAACAAATCTATGTGCTCAGTGCACGTGCAGCAACCTGCAAAGTGGCAGAAGAGAGATGTCTCAACAGAGGACAGCATTACAAAGATTTGTATAACTGAGCTTAAAACTCGTGACTCATTACCAAACTAATGAAATCTCAGACTTAAAAAATTCAAAATCGGTTTTGTTTTCATTATAAACCCATCGTCAGCTAGTCCCACTAACAAGCAATCTCAATTCTTTAGCAGAGGGGAGATGGTTGTTGTAAAACAAAAAGCAAAACAAATGGAAGTGTGTTCTTAAGATGTCATTTTCCACTGGGAGTAAAATTTTTCTCTGCATTTGGGCCAATTTTCAAACCTTCAGGCACCACCTATGGATCATCTCAAATCCACAGATACACATTATAGTGTACTGGCTTTGTAACCCTAATTCCAGACCTAGGATTTGGAAATCTAGCTACACTTTTACTATTTGGTGACACAAATAGATGTAGTAAACGGCAGACATAGCTAGATTAACGTGTGACAATGTAGGGACCACAGTCAGGCGCCGTCTCTTGTCCAGAGGGATACGTCAGGTGCCGAATTCCCTGTTTCTGGGTTCTGACTACATCTGGAAGGCCCTTTGCAGCTACAGGCAGGCTGACCTGTAGGCCAGAAGGAAAAGCCATGCAGGTCACTGAGATTCCCACAAGGATCTCAGTCCCAGGGCTTCCCTCCTGCCCAAATGCCAAGCAATAACCTGGTACGTGCCCTGCCAGTCTGCGCATATGGAGTATGTGCCCCCAAAGTAAACACAGACAGACAGACAAGCAACACACTTACCTCTCCTAGATTTTTATTAATTTTTATACTGTGCTCATATGCCACTGTGCTAACATATTTCTAAAACATACACACAAAAAGGAAATCTAAAGGAGATTGAAAATAAGAAGTAGTTCTACTTTTTTCTTCTCACATTCCAAATTATTGTGTTCCATGCACACCAGGGCAATTATCAGCTTAGTCTATCTATTATTTTGTGCCTGGAGAAGACGCAAAAGAGCAAGCATTTCCCTGAGCATCTGAACTCACGGGCCAAAGCGGTAGAAGCAAAGGGCCCGGCGGCAAAGCTTGCAAAAGGTTCAGGTCTTCTGAACACCCCGTCTCAGCCCCGAGGGTGAGGGGAGGCTTTCTGACTTGAAGCGGGCCACATGTGTTATTTCCTCTGTCTCTCACCCTTGCGAGAGATGTCAGATGTGGTTGCGATTTTTATGCTTTTCTCTCCATCCCACATTCTCCACGTGTTGCTCATTTCTGTATTTGCTCTGGGTTCCATGCCATTCTGTCGCATGTCCCTGCATTCCTTTCTCTGGGCCTTCAGTCCCACCTCAGGCTGCTGGCTCCTTTCAGATCAACTTGCATGATCAAGACAGGAAGTGGGACACTCTTCAAAGAACAGATGGAGAGAGCAAAGGCCACAGGCCGTCATGTACTCACAGAAGGAGGGGAGTTTTGTTTGAAGGGAGTAAAACAGTGGTATTGGAGAGGGAAGAAAGGTGAGGCTGTGATTAGGAACTGCCAGGATTCCAGCCCTTGGCCAATCCTTTAAAACACGTCTACTCATGGCCTATCTGTTGTAGGACACAGTGTCTTTGGCTGTGGCACTCCATGCTAATCAGGAAAGATGAGTACCATTAGCATCCATACAATAAGAGAGATCGTAAAGGGCTGCACTCAGCTCGGCAGGAACCAGCATGCGGCCGGAGTCCTAGCAAGTCCTGCTGGACTGCACTTGGAAATCCCTCTTGAAATGGATCCCTCTGCCTTGTCTCTGTTCAGACCAGAACCTCCCACCAACATCCCACCCTAACTGGTAACTCTACACCACAGCTTCTGCCACCCAGCTTCCTATATTACCCATTCTATATTTCCTTCTTCACCTTCTTCACCTCCATAGCTCCTTCACTGGTGAGGGTGGCGATTCTTAACATTCATTTCAACATTCATTTCTCCTGCCCTACTACCTCTGAGGAAGACCGGCATCGGTGACTGACTAGGATGGGCCTCTCCCGGGGTGGGAGGCTGGCCCGGTGTCAGGGCTGAGGCAGGGACTCTGGAGGGGTATGTGCTCTGGAGAAGAGTTTCCTCTGTGAGCGTTCAAGAGCCCTCACCTCCAACCCAAGCTGCTCTGCGAGCCGTATCACCACCCTCCTCGCCTGCCTGGCTTCCCAGTCCCTCACCGTGGCAGGTGGCTCCCCTCTGGGACTGAGAGGCCCCTCCACACCTGGGCTTTGCGCATGCTGTTCCCTTCGCTTGAGGTCCTCTCCCCACTGGCTTGTCTTGCTGGGCTCTCTGCAACATCACCTTTCATCTCTGAAGAAAACAACTGCCTTTTCAATTCTCCCCTCCCCGTTCCCTTCTACAGAGGTACCTCCTCCTCGGGGCCTTTCAGTCTGGTGCCTGTCCCACCGACACCACGGTGGTTCATTCAGCTCCATCCCCCAAGAGCCTGGAGGTGTCCAGGAGCAGGGACTCATCTTACTTGTATGTGTCACGAAGGCAGCCAGCTCGGTGCCTAGCAACACTCAAGATGATGGACCTGAACTGAGAGAGATGCCAACATTACTGTCACTGTGGCTGCTGGTACCTGGAGCCATGCTCCCTGCCCATCTCTCCACCCACGCCTTGGGGCAGCCCCCCACCCCCCACCCTCCTCCCCTGCAGACTGCAGACAGCCGGTTACTGTGGCAGCAGTGATTTACAACTGCATTTAGCGGAATCTAATCAGAAGTGTGAATACTCCCCTTCTATCTGGCACACATCATCGGAGCTCTAATTATTCACACATTTTGGCAAGCGTTCTGGTGTTCCCCTACCAAGCTCCTAATCCCAGCAGATCAGTTAAAATAAATGAAAGAGAGATTCAAAAGGCACTTTAAAAATTCAACTGTTCTCCAAATGAGTTTGAACAGGCTCCAGATAACTAGTGGTTGCAGCTGACTGGCATTTAAAACATAAGAACCCTTCTGCCTACCCCCATCCCAAGTTCCGTCCAGTACCCCCTGCATCTAAGGACAATTCTCCTTGATTTAAGAGAAACACTTGAGACCAGGCCCCTGACATGTTTTCAATGATCTGCATTAAAAACCAGGAAAATGTAGTCGCCACCCCAAGATCCAATCAGTGCCAAAGCGATTCTGCCTTTTCCACACAGGTAATGCGATACCAGCCCAGGACCCATGATTACGGTGTTCTGAATGCGTCTATTACAGCGCTCCCAAGTGCAGGAAGTCATTAAGGCAAAAATTACAGCCATGGACCAAGGCTGGCATTCGAGAAAAGTTTTCAAACACACACACACACACGCACACACACACACACACAGCAAGTACATGTATTTGCAAACTTAAGGAAAGCAGCACACACAGCTTCCCATGCTCTCTGCCCTTTCTCTGTGCCTGGACTTCTCCTCCCCCAGGGACCCTCGAAGCTTCCTCCTTTAACACCTTTAACTCTGTTCACATGTCTCCCTCAGTAAGACCTTCTCTGCCGGCCCCACTTAAGAGTACAAGACTCTTCTCCTCACCCCCGCAGGCTCTGCCTCCCTCCCTGCTTTATTTTTCTCCTTATCGTTTACCACCACCTGACACCTTAGGCATGTTACTCATTTATTAATCATCTGCCAGCCCCCCACTGGAATGTAGGGATCCTTAACTGTTGTAGCCACTGATGCCTAGAGCAGCCTCTGGCATGTAGCAGGTGCTCAATAAATATTTTACTTAGAGGCTCTTCCCGGTGGTCTATGTGTGCCTGAGACTGAGTCCCAGAGGCACTGCCCTTGCACCTCCTAACCGAGCTGATGTGGAAGATGCCAAGTAACACAAGGTTTTGGGGAAATCACGGGTCCTGAATTCTTGACTTGGCGGCTCTGTCCCTAATGTGCCGGGCAACCCAAACTTCTGTCCCTGCAGCTTTCAAACAAGGTGCGTATTGAGAAAAACGACCTTCCAGGACTCCAAATAACTTGGAAGAGGTAAAGGCGCTCCCCACTTGCAAGGTGATACCATGCTCCAAAGATAAGGCAGTGCTTTCCAAAATACTTCCCAAACCGAGCATTCTCAGTTATGTAATACTAGTGTCTCAATGCACGGATTCGTGCACATTGAAAGGAAATTAATTAGAAGAAATATTTTAAAATCGCTATTCGCATCTTGCTAATTAAAAGAATAGGATTCTACTGAGTCTCCTATCTACCTACTCCAGGACTTCTGTGAGGATCAAATAAGATGAGGCACGGGAAAACGCTTCACAAACATTTGATTAAACTGTAAAATGTTTGCACCTGGCTATAAAGCAAGTCAGGTTCCTGGGCTAAGAAACTCCAAGGAGGCTAGTTGCTAGGGAGAGGAAGCTGGGCGTTGCTACGTGACATCATTACCCTGCGCCCACAGCTACCATTTCTGGGCTGGGCTGTGGGCCGCGTTTTGTGCCATGGGGTCTTGGCAGCGTTGGCTGCAATTTGGTGGGGTGTCGCTCCAAGGTGGTGGCGGGGCCTGTGTCCCACTTGGGGGAAGCCGAGTGTTGGTTTGTCGGCGCCAGATCCGTGGTGCGGTTTATTTTTAAATGGCCAGTGCGTGTCATGGCAGCTCTTGCATTGAGCATCTGCCTCCTGGTGCTTGGTGTGCGTCATAGCTACGGGTTGGACGGACGACACTTAGCCTTTTATATATATAGATAACCACAGTTACACGAAGGGAAACAGTGCAGCCATTCATCCTGTTCTCCTTCACTCAAAACTCTGGCTCGCCACAGACAAGAGCACCCTGTCCAAAAGCTTCAAGAAGGTGAGTGTGTGTGTGTGTGTATGTGTGTGGGCGCATGCGCATGTGTGCGTGTGCTTTGGGGTGTCAGGGAGTAGAGAGCATTACCATAGTGCAGGCTTCTCCCTACCTTCATCTCTCCGGGAGGCTGGGGGTGACTGAATGCTTCCTGGGGCAGGAAGGTTCTAGGTGACTCTTCGGACAGAGAAGGGGGCACTTGCAGTAGCTGACTAAGTAGGTCAGGTTTTAAAACAGATCCAGGTTTTAAAATACTGGCTATTTGAAGACTGCCCCCCCAAAGGGAACTTCATCTGGTATTTGAACGGTGAGCCCCAAAGTCCTGGGCTTAAGGTGGGGGTGGACTTTAAATCCAAGCTCTGTGGGTTTTTTATGGTTATTCATAGGAGAGAAGGTTGCTTAACACTGAGCAGAACTGTTCCCTTGCTCCCTCCCAGGTGCCTGGGTAACTGAGAGACTTTTGTTGCTAGGGTCGGCATGAGACCAAGGAAAATATCACCCCACTTGTCTATTTACATAAAATACTCCAACCATTTATGTGTCTTTACGTTTAGGGGTAACAGCCACACAGAATAGATGTTGATGTTTCATGCATGTGAAATAACACAGTAGAAAGCTACTTTAAGAAATTACTTTCCTTCAGTGTCACCATGGAAACCAGCCAACATAATCTCTCCACACCTAACTCTGGGGGGTAAGGAATAACAGTGACGGGGGGAGACAATCCAAACATTGAAAACGCTCATAAATTCTGTTACGTGCCAAAAAATTTAACTTGAGACATTTTTCCTCTGCTCTGGGCTGGGATGTCAACCTGTGATGTTTACTTTGTGAACTCTGTTTGATTTTCAAAACTAAAAAAATCAAATTGGGAAGTTTAGTGAAGTTCCTGCTAAGCCATAAATCACTTCAGAGCCTACAACAGCCTCCAGCCTGTTCTCCTAAGTGGACTTGAGTAGGAGGCTATGGAGAAAGAAGAGGCGGCAGCTGGTGGGGACTGAAGGGGTTGAAGGTGGGCAGGGGCAGCGGGGACCTGGGGAACTGGCTGGAATGAAGATGAAACGAGGGCAGGAGGGCGGTCAGCGCCAGTCCTAACTCCCCCTCCTCCTTCCAGTATGGATCCGATCTCTAAGGCTCCTATGCCCCAGTGTTTTCCTGGTCATGGGTCCAAACGAGCCCTTTAGGAAGCTTCCTGCTGGACCCAGGGACCCAGTCAACCTGAGGCCTGCTTGGCTTCTCAAGAATAAAGAAAAAGAAAAAAGACAAAACTCTATCAGAGTCTGATTATTTGTAAAATAAATGTAATTTTGGAAACAAACCTAGGCATTTATGAGAAAAAGAAAACTTTACAGGGATTTCCCAATTTGCTATTTGTTTCCTTGTAATTCACTCCTGGTTGGGAAGACAAGCTTCTTAGCAACGACTTTTGATTCTCAGCAAAAGTGCTCCGGGTGGCCATGAGTTGCTGTTACAGAGACCAGCTCTGCACTGAAGAGGCACATTTTATTCCAAGTCTGGAAGGCCTAGTTCAAGCATGTCAAACTCAAAGGCTAACATGTGCCAAATAAATGAGGCATGCGGCCCGTGGGCCGTGAGTTTGACATGCTTGGCCTAGTTCAAAGAGGAAGCTGATTTCAAATCTTATCGTCCTTCGCATTTATTTTTTTTAAACTCAGGATTTGCCTCACATGAATTCTTACTATTTTTGTGGTTGATTTGGGCAAAGACTATTTCTTTCCTGTCCTATCATGTTATATTTTTTTCTGGTCAGTGGATTTTATTTAATTGCCTAAAACTGTATCTCAGTTCTAAATACTGTTCCCCATCCCTCAAAACATCCTAGTAGTAACGGTGCTTTGTATATTGTAATGCAAAGTGAAGTAAGTATCTTTTCTGTCCTGGCTGGTGCCTTAGTTGGATGGAGTGTTCTGTACACCAAGAGACTGAGGGTTCCTGGTCAGGGCATATACCTAGTTTGTGGGATTGATCCCAAGTTGGGGTGAGTACAGGACGCAACCTAGCAATGTTTATCTCTCACATGGATGCTTCTCTTTCTCTTTCTTTTCTCTCTCTCTCTCTCTCTCTCTCTCTCTCTCTCTTTCTCTCCACCTCTCCCCCCCCGCTTCCTGTTCCTCTCTCTAAAAAAAATCAGCAAAAACATATCCTTGAGTGAGGATTAAAAAATAAGTACCTCTTCGCAAAGGAATTAGACTTTCCAAGGAAGGTTATTTAATAAACTACTAGAAATAGCAGAAAACTAAAGACTGTATATCATAAATCACATTCAGGCTAATTCTTATGCTTAGTTAACTTTCCTCCTAGAGTTTGATCTGGTCTCTCCATCATATTTACATTGATTGAGCACTTTTGGGAAAGAAGTATGTTCTTTAACAAATTACAGAAGTCACCTTATCCCACTAAGAACACAGAGAAATCCTGAGAGTTGAATGAAATAAATCTGAGACAAAATACTGTAATGGGATGGAGAGGAGGAGTTCATGGAGAAGGCTCCCCCCCACAATACACGGAGATAGGACTCTCGTGCTTTATCACCTATGTTTGCATCCATTCATGCAGCCACTCAGCCCATCGGCCGCCCAGCTACTCTGTAATACAGGTATTCCCTAAGTGCACCAAAGTGCTGATGCATGCAAGGCTCTGGTCCCACGCAGGGGACAGACAGGTGAGATACCATCTATTCTTGAAGGAGGTCACATATCACCAGGGGTCATATCCCATTTCCCCCTTTCTACTTCTCAGGTCCTATAAACGCACTTCCCCTTGGAAGTAGAAAGGTACCTTCTTCCACACGCTGCTCCGAGTTCCTGGCTCTGCACACATGCACTTACAAACAGAGAGCAGAGGTGTGCAATCAACAGGAGGGAGCTTTAAAGAAATAATATTCGGTGGCACAAAAAGAAATATAGTGCACAGAAGTGGGAGAGGGAAATTATGTAGGGAGGGCAGAAAAACATAGATAAAAATGCAAAAGTTATTATAATTTATTCATTAAATCCAGCAGGAGAGAACAACACTCTCTCAGAAACACCCAACAGGGGCTAAACTCCAGGACATTCCTCTTCCCTGGCTGCGTTTCAAATGCTGCGCAAGTGGGGTCCCAGAATGCTCTGCATCAGTTTTCACCGCCTGGCCTCCCGCCCAGAGGGGGCGTGCTGTTTGCTCAGACAGTGGTTCACAGTCATTTTCCTCACAGCCCCCCTGTGGGGAGCCCCGAGTCGGCACCTCTGGGCTCTGGTTCCCACTGTGTCTGCAAGTCACTGTGTGACCTTGAGCGAGACCTTGGCCCTCCTGGGCTTCAGCCTTTTTCATTTCTAGTGAAAACATCTACCTAGGCCATACCTAGCTCCCCAACTTGTCAGAGACACTGTAAGACAATGCATGTGAGCGCAGTCTGGAAAGGTAAGGTGAAACCAGTGCTCGAGGTGACTGCCACCCCCCTCCTTGCCCGCTTTCCTGTTCTTTCAAGATACCCTTCTTGCCTGCAGCAATGCCATGGCACAGGCAACCAGTACCTGGTGGGCATGGTGGCCAGATTAGCACAAGACTATTTGGGGGAAGGTGGGGTCTTCCAATTCATTAAGTAAACTTCCACGAGAGCCCCAGGAATCAGGTGAGGGTCAGTGTACACCAGTCCCAGCAGGGCAGGGCCCCTGGGCCTCAGTGTTGCTGTCCGACCCAGGGGCCTGTGGCAGGGGCACTTGGGTGCACACTGGGAGAGACAGGGTGGGTGGCGAAGCTTCCCCCAAACCATATTGGTATGGTTTTTTGTTTTTTTCCCCTTGATCATTCTAGCTAAGGGTTTATCAATTTTGTTGATATTTTCAAAGAACCAAATTTTACCTTTGTTATTTTTCTCTACTGTTTGCTTCATATTTCGATAATTTTTGCTATTTTATTTATTATTCCCCTTATTATTTTCGGTCTATTTGTACTCTTCTTTTCCTAACTTCTCATGGCAGAACCTTGGTCATTGATTTAGTGAGACCTTTCTTCTTTTCTAAAGTATAAGCTATTAATTAGAACTATTAATTCTTTCCCTAAGCATTGCATGAGCTGCAACCCACTGATTTAGATATGTAGTATTTTATCATTGTTCAGTTCAAAATATTTTCTTTTTTAAAAAGTATTTCTACATGTTTTTATTGATTGCAGAGAGATGAAGGGAGAAGGAGAGAGAGACAGAAACTTCAATGATGAGAGAGAAATCATTTACTGGCTGCCTCTTGCACGCTCCCTCCTGGGGATCGAGCCTGAAACCCAGGCATGTGTCTGACTGGGAATCAAACCATGACTTCTGGGTTTATGGGTCAATGCTCAACCACTGAGCCACACCAGCCGGGCCAAAATCTTTTCTAATTTTCCTTGTGATTTCCTCTTTAGAAATATGTTGTTTACCTTCCAGATATTTGGGGTTCTCCTGGGTATCTCATTGCTACTGATTTCTAATGAATGCCTTCTAGCTTCACAGCCTCACTCAAATTCTCTCTCCTCACCCCCTTGCCCTTGACTCCCTCCCTGGAGCCTTCCCTTTGCCTGGGTCAGACCATAAGCTTCCAGAGGACAGAGGCCATGCCCACTAATTTAAGGTTGTGTCTCCAATGATTAATTCAGTGCCTGCCCCACATCGTGTGCTCAATACATGTTTGTCAAACGAGTGGATGGCTTCTTGGGTATTTTCTAAATCTCTGTTACTGTCTACCTTATTGGATTAGTTATCCAGGTACACCAGCCTCACTAGAATGGGAGCTTGGGCCCAGCAGGTGCCTGCAATTTCTAGACTCTCCAGGGCTTAGCCCAGGGCTGACACCAGGCTGCGGGATCGGTTGCTAAAGGACATCTAAGCAATAGCTCTCTGTGGGAAAATCTCAATCTTTCTTCTGATATTGATGGTGATGTCGGGTTTAAGGGACAGCAACAGTGTAATCAATGGTGTTTTTAACAGCAGGCACCGGACGGGAAACAGTTTCCCCTGATGAAGTCATATGCTTCTACGCACAGAGCATTCATCCAACTGTCCCTCTTCCACAACATCTAGGAAGAAGAGAACTACATTTGTGTATTTGCAATAACTTTCATTAACTTGTAATATTGGATAGTGTTTCTCAGCCTCTTTTGTTGACTGATTGCTTTCTCCCAGATTGAGCTGGTTTTGAGTCTCAATGTATGTGTGTTTTTTGTTGGTTTTCTCAAATGCATTTTCAAAAGTAAGTGAGATCGATCCATCGTGTGATCAATCACATAGGTTGCCAATAAAATGCTGCTGAACAAGGCTGTCATCATCCCATTAGGCAGTTCATTAGAATTCCTACCTTTGGGTGGTGGGTGAGGAAAATGGGGATTTTCCCTATGCACTTGGGGATGTGATGGGACGAGGGAGCCCCTGAGAGGGAGGTGGGACTGAGGGCAGACTCAGCCCCTCTCCTTAGGAAGGTGCTCTGAGAGGCGGGCCTGGGCCCGAGTGATTGGCGCTGTGCGTCCTTCTCTGAAGGACTATGTGTCTCCCCGCAGGCTGCTTACAAAGGCTGAGATGCCTCCCTGGGCAAACGGATGGGAATGTTTGGAGCAGGAAGAAGCCTGAGAGCCAGGGCTACAAGCAGGCTGCCCAGGAGGAAGCGGAAGATCCCGAGAGAGGGCCGAGGGCAGCAGGCTGCTGGGAGAAAGGGACACGCCAAGACCTAGGCTGCAGCTCTAGGGCTGTGAAGGGCTAACCTAGGGAAAGGATACCAGGGCCCGGAGGTTCGGGGAACAGAACCGCGGAGCAACATGGCAAAGGAGACAAGGACAGTTCCAAGCAGGACATGGTCTCAGACTGACTGGGGGGATTATCCATCAACAGGCCACGCCAGCAAGAGAGGGAGAAAGGCCGAGCCTGCCTCAGGAACACCTGGAGCATTCTTGGCAGGGCTGCTGAGATGTTGGGAACCAAGGAACAGACAGAAGGAAATGCCCGTTTTCAGAAATCAGACCCACAGGCATCGGTAAGCCCACCTGCACCCGCCCCCTCACTTGGAAAGGCAGGCGTGGGGGCTGAGGAAGCGGCTCCAGCCCTCAGGACAAGGAGCCTGTGGGCCCTGGGCGCCTGGGCTGTCAGGCACCCCTCTGTCCTGGGCTCCTTTCCTTGCACAACAGCCTCCGGGCCTGCAGGGCCTCCCACCACCCGGCCTCCGGCAGCCCGCAGGAGGGGCTCTTGGGCGATTCAGGAATGAGCTGCTGCCAGGCCTAAGGACGCTGTCCCCGGGAGCCTCCTACAGGGCTTCCCTCCAGGAACATCACCGCCCCAGCCCTCCCCTTCCCACAAGCACCAGGCTCCTCCTCATCCCTATTTTAACAGCTAAAGACATGCACACCAAATGCTTCCTAATTACTACTTTCATGGCAGATGCCGTCGTTTCCCGGATTTCACTGCCATTAGTTTTCCTCACCGATTTATCCTTAGCTACTCTCGTTGAATCCTGCTCGCCTCCCCTGAGCCTCTCCTCCTCGCTCCTCACTGCTTGTCAGCACGCCTCCAATCCCCGGGAGAGATGGAGAGCCTTGTAGAGCCCACTGCGCAAACACACATTCCTATTCATTTATCACATTTAGCATGCGCACTTCCACCCTCATCAACACGGGCCCAGCTCGCTCACTCATTTCCCTCTCCCAATTACAAATTAGTCCATTAGGCTGTCTGCAGTGGGCCCTCTGCTGCAGCCTGGTAATGGCTTCTGAGATTTCCATCATAATCGTAATGGCTCCCTATGCAGCCATGAGGGCAGATGGAGGCCGCTAGTGGGTAATGAGCTATCACGCTACCAAAGGGCACAGCCCTGGGCTCATTATTTAGTCTTGGCTGTTTTGTGAAAACAACAAGAAAGGTAAAATGCTGAAGGGAACACTTTAGCATATTAAATTAACACTTCTTGAAAATTCTCTCTGTAAACACGCCATATTTCCCCTTTATGCAGCATCCCCAGTGCTGGCGCAGGCCATGGAGGCTGGTGGGGGTGGGGTGGGGTGGGGTGGGAGGAAGGAGGGAAAAGGAGGGGGGCTGGAGAGAAATGAGTTAGAAAGGGGGCACCCCTGTCACTGGAGGGCATTTCTCAGGGAGCTGGGTGCTAGAGGAGGCTTTGCTAGGCAGCTACCGTCCCCTCCTAGGGGCATTCGCACCCACTCCCATCCCTCAGAGAGGGGCTGCCACAACCGTCAGCCTCACTTACAGCCAGGCTGCCAAATGCCCACAGCACAAGACCTGCAGTGCCCAGATCAGGTATCACTGGCTGCAAATTTTTCTTAAAGGGAAAATACAAGAAGAACAAAACAAATTATAAAAATAAGACCCAAAACATCCACCACCACCAATCCCTGACTCAGATACAACTATCCAAACACTTGCCCGTCGGCAGCATTAGCTTGAGCCTGACTCTGTGCTAAGCTTGTCACATGGGTTGCCATTGGCTCACTCAACCTTCCCTCCAGAACAGGGCTGGTGTTGAGGAGGAAACCAAAGATCCCTCAAGGTGGTGACCTCTCTGAGGGCACAGAAGAGCTGAGATGTGACGCCCAGGAGTGCCACTCCCGGGCCTGTGCTCTTAGCTCTGTCCTCTGGTGCAATACGAACCTTCTTGAAGGGACTGGTGGCCCCTGTTCCTTCTAGTGCTGACCCCCACACCTCAACCCGAGCCTCCTGAACATTTGTGGTAGGTTTTCTAGACAGATGCTGGCTTCTGATTTAAGGTTTAAGGTGCCCCCCCCCCCCCCCACACCAATGTTATCAATTCTTGCAAAATAGTTTACCCTTAAACTTCCCCACCAAGTTCCCCATTCTCAACAGGTTACTTCTTCAATACATGGCAGCCTTAGGGGCTGGCCCTTAATCTTTCACACAGAATCGGTTCAGATGCCTCAAAATACATCTCTGAGATGGCCACAGCTGCACCGTGACGCGGAGCGGTAGGTCCCAGCACCCTCTCCGGACAGAGAGGACAGCAACCACAAACACCACCATGAGGGAGACAGCACAGGAACAAACGGGGCTTCTAACCCAAGCCAATCCAGGCAGCGCATGAGCCCACGTGGTACTGAGGACACGGGTGTGAAACCGGAGGCACTTCTATTGTAAAAGCACAATAAATAATAACACAGAGACCTATCTTCAAGAGCCTTTTCTCCCTTCGAAAGAGTCATTCTAAAACTTTCCTAAAATGCCTGAAGTTGATCCAAAACCTATCATCCCACTCTGTTCTTTACTGGCTCTTAAATCCACTACCACAGGGCTTCCCTCCCAAGGGCTGGAAGGGCTCTCACATCATTTATCTCATTCAACCCCACAAGGACACCGGGAGCCAATGAGGGGAGCCTGCAATTATCCCCGGACACTGCGAGGGAGGTAGCTGGCTTGTCTGAGAGCGAGAATGAAAGCTGAGTCCCTGATTCCCAGTCAGGGCTGACCCGGCCACCCACCGCCCCTTGAGGCTCTGCTGTGCCAGAAGCCACAGACGCTGTCCACACGAATCCCCAAGCCGACTCTGGTAACAGGACGCGGGGGTGGCTGGGAAGAGCCTGACTTGTAGGAGCGGACGTGTCCCAGGGCCTCAGTTTAGGATGGGGCGGTCTGTTTGCAAGCAGAGTGGAGAACCAGTCAACGTGGCTAGGCTGTAAAATACAAATTTATGAGCTGTTTTTGTTAAATTCCGATATGGATTTTTGAAAGCGCAAAGGATGGATGGGTAGATGGCAGCAAGATGTTTAATCAATGTCATAAAATAGAACATTCATTGGGCTTCTAAGATGAAATTAATAATCTGTGTAGAAGTATCATTAGGAGATAAGTGACATTTCAGGCTTTGATTTGTAACTTGCAACAAATCTTACCTCTAGGTAATTCGAGCATTTTGGGGGATATTCAACTTTATTAAAAAATACCCAAACCTTGGCCCCTCTGCTTTACACCAAGCCTTTCTTGCCCTCCAGGACAGACACTAAATAAAAAAGGATACATCACCATATACACGCTTTAAATTAATGAAGACAGAGATATCATATTTAAATTAAATCGAGGATTTCTCACTTGCTGCTTATCAGGGGAACGTCGCTGTCGTTAATAAGTCTGGCTTTTTTCTCCTTTAATCTGAGACCTGAGGCTTGGGCTGGCTCTGTCTGAGCTGAGATATCTCACTTTCCTCCAGGAGGAAAGGCAAGGGAAGGGGCGAAATGCCTTCCCACATGCATCACAGAACACAACACAGTATTTGTAGGGCTGAAAGGGGCCCTAAAATCACAGCCTCAGCTCTTCACTTTACAGATGAGGAACCTGGGAGGCAGGGAGAGGGGCCACAGTGACAAACGAGAGAAAACAGGCCAGGCTTGGACCAAGCGACTCACCTTCATGCCAAATCATGCGCGTCCCCTAGCTCTGAAAATCAACACCAAATTGGGGGTGGGGGATTAAGCTGGGCTCTAACAAATCTAAGTCATGGGCGTTCGGAGTCAATTTTCTTTGTTTCATTGTGGTTTGTGCTGGAGGAGGGGCGTAGAGGAGCATGGCTAACTGGCGATAAGAAGAGTAATGGACTTCTCAGTTCATGTGCATCAGCCTCAGGTAGACACCATGCACGTTCATCCTAATTAGACAGTCCTTGCGTTTCCCGGGAGCCGAGGCCGGGGCTCTGAAGGTGGGATGCTTGCACGGTCATGAGTTGCCCCAGAAGGAAAAGGCCACTTGCCAATCGTCAGTGTCAGAGGGACAGTGTGCCCGTCTATCCCAGGTCCCTCAGAGGGATGATGTACCAATCATCTATGCTAGGTCCCCCAGAGGGATGGTGTGCCCATCATCTCTCCCCAAGAGGGGCCATGCGAAAGTTTATATTAAAAAGGCTCACAGAAACAAAAGAAAGAGATCACATATGACATCCCCTAACTGAGTTCCACATAAATATCCTTCCCTGGATATGTTAAAGGACAATTCTACACTTAAGAATGAGAGACGCAGATACATCTATGTATCTATGTATCTATCTACCTACCGACCTGTCAATCTCCCTCCTTCCTCCTGCCATTTCAGATCTATTGGGGGGAAAGGCAGGAATGGAGGGCATAAGAGGGCTACTCACTCTTGTTGAAACAGCCCATTTTCAAGCACAAAACGTCACTTAGGATCCCTGTGGTGTTTGGGATGAGAGTCCCAAACATTAATGGGACCATTTACAATGTGCCCCTCTGTAAACATACTACTCAGAGTCAAGACATTCTCATCGTCATGCCAGCTCCAGAAGCTCCCCCACCCCCCGACCCCATCAATGTTCTGATCCTTTGTCCAGAAAAGGACATTGCTACCCTTGTGGGATCAGGGCCTGGGCCCCGGGCAACTCTGGAGACAAAGATAAAATAGCAAACATCCAAAATCTACAGAAACTGCTTGGGGCCGTCTGAACACAGGGCACCGCTTTTTACGGGTTCACGTATGTCACTGTGAGTCTCATTCACATTCTCTCTTTCTCTGCTCTCCTTCCCCGCCTCAAATTCTTCCCCCTCCCTTGACCTCTTAGATAACTGCCTCTCCCTTTCAGATTGGGATGGGACTAATGGGTGAGGAAGCCCAGTGATTTCAGGAGGACAGAATGCCCCTGAGGTGGTGGGTAGGACGCCCTGAGCCAAAGGAGAGATAAATGGCCACAGTAAGTCCCTGTGTCCTCACAGCTTTGTCCTCCGGAGGTCCTGGGGAGGCATGATGTGTCTCACTAACATTTCCTCCCAACCCCTGGAATTTCATTACAACCATTTATCTTCAAAGAAATTCAAATGCACCCCAGCCCCCTCCCATGAAAAGGTTAGGTCTCTGCTCAAGCCTGCGGACTTTAACCTCATAAATATTCCCAGCTATAAGATCTTATTAAGAAGGTATGTCTCCCAGGAGCATAAAACCATCAAGCTGTAAATTTTATTTAATTTCCCATGAGATCCTATGGCCTCATACATATAATTAGAGTGCAGTATAGAGCACTTTTTTGTGTTTTGTCAATAAATCACCAGGGAACAATCAACGTTTAAGAGGACAAGCTTTAATGATTTTTCAGACCCCTAAGCAATCGTGCCTCCACAATGGCAAGCCAGCCTTTAACCTCCTCTAACTAGGACTGTGGACTGTGGCGTCAGATAGCACCCCAAACACTTAATCCTATTAGATTCCCCAGCCCAGACAATCACGGCAGAACACCCAAGGGACGTATTGATTTTGATGTGACCGACAGAGAAGACAAGCCGCCCTACTGACAGTGCTTTATTAAGTGTTTACAAATTAAATATCTGACGGTCTGCACCAGGCCCAGCTCACTTAAACGGGCCAGTGTTGAGATGTGCGAACTGGACCCAAAGGACATGTGCTGACTGTGAGGAGGCTTGGCGGTGTGTGTGTGTGTGTGGTGGGGGAGAGGGGGGTGGTGACAGGCAGGACCACACCTGGACCTCAGCACCAGCTCTTTTGGACTCAGGATGCGGCCAGAGACATTCCAGCCAGGTAATCTGCCGTATGTTAAGTTGCTGTGGCCACAGACAGCTAATGTGGCGCTTATGCATGCCAGGAAATGCTTGTCCAATGAAAGAGCAAACTCCCAACTCCCTTGCTTGGGGCTCCGGAAAAGACTTGTTCCTTTGGGGTTCTCTTCACCGTGCTGCCTAAGCCAGTCCGAAGTTCGGCATATAAATTGTGAGCCCTCAGTTTTATATATGGCTTGAGAGTTGAACCAGATTAACGACTTTGTGCTCCTTCCTTGCTCAAAAATATTTAAAAGATTCAAAATTCAGACAGTTAGCGCTTGCCCTTCATGATGTTCTTCAGCACGGGCCGTTCTTCTCCCCTGGACCATCTTGGAGCCATCACACTCATGTGGCGCCAACACGCTCACACTTCGCTCCCTATCTTCCCTGGTGGTTCACCTCACCACAGAGATGCTCCCTGCCCCAACGGAGCTACCGAAATCCCACCAACCTGTGAGACTGCGGGATTTCCCTCCTCCTTGAAGTCTCAGGGAACCCTAAAAATGATGTCCCCTGAGCTCCTAAGTTCCCATTATTTCCTGGCCGTCCATCATGTTTGTCTGTGTCTGTCCAATCTCCCAACTAAAATATGTTCCTGGAGCTCCCACTTCCCTCCCACCCTCTCTCCTGCCACATTGGTACCAAGACATGGCACCCAGCACAGATAGGGCTGTGGACTGACCGGCTGACCAGGTGCTCCTTAGGTACATGGACCATCTTGTCTTGGTGTTCTCATCACCCACATCACCCAAAGATGCTTAGGGAATGAACACGAAAAGATTACGGGAGTAGGCCCCTCTCTGGGTTAGTTCAAGGAGTCATTTGCTCAAAATGAAAAGAGGGGGTTGGGACTAGGTGAGCCTTAAGGATCTTCTTTGTGACTTTATTATGATCTGTCAACAGTGTCCACTGACACAGCCACCTGTCAGGGCAAAGGCACACGCCTTGTTATTTTGTCCTTTCTTTCTGAGCTATTTCTACCTCAAAGTTTTGAATTTACCTTAAAATGGCACATCTTCCACGGTGCATGTGTTTGTGCGTCTGGTGACCCAGCTTAAACACCTGGTCCCAGTGCTATGTGCATGCACACAGAACACACATGCATGTGCTGAACATACCTGTGCTACTTATTCTTTTCTTGAACTCACCTGAGAGAGATCAAATCCAACAGGGCATTGGAGGCTAAAGATAACTGTAGTGAGAAAGAGATCTTTCAAGACCATCTGGCCTGTTGCCTGGGGACACCCCAATATCCTTTCCAAAGCCAACACCATACTCAGCCTCAGACACTGCAATTCGCCTTTCTGTTGGAGTGAAGTCAGTGCTTATCTTCTTCTGTCCTGGGCTAACCTATTTTCTGGTTTTCTTTAGAGCCCGGGTTTTTATTTTTCTTTTTCTTTTTTTTTTTTTTTTTAGGGGTGGGGGTTAATCCTCACCTGAGGATATTTTTTTCCCCATTGATTTTTAAAGAGAGTGGAAGAGATGGGGAGAAACAGAGAAACATCAATGTGAGAGAGACACATCAATTGGCTGCCTCCTGCACGCACCCCAACTGGGGCTGGGGACCGAGCCTACAACCGAGGTCTGTGCCCTTGATCAGAATCAAACCCACAACCCTTCAGTCTGCAGGCCTATGCTCTAACCATTGACCAACCGGCCATGGCTAGACCCCAGGTTTTTCACAGTGAGCTGCACAAGGCTGATTTAGGGTGATGTGGTGAGGCAAGCTCCAGGCACTCAGCCCCACCCCTGTTTCTAGATCACATCTAATGTGGATGAGAGGAGAGTTCAAGAAGCAGAAAGAATCTGAAAACCAATGCCCTAGACCAGGTGTCTAGTCTCTGGCATCATTTTTTTCAAGCACTAAATGACCAAAGAGTCATATGGCAAAAATGATTTATTTGGGTGAACTGAAAATCAATCTGCATTATGGGGGAAGAGCTATTCAATGAATCATTATTAATGTCTGCTCCCCTTCCCTCCACGGCATCTGCGACTCATGGAGGACAGGGCTTTGTGGTTGACACTGTTGACTTTGGGGAAGTGGAGTGGGACGTGGGACTGAACTGGGAAGTGACAGGCTTACTGTCCTGGGGGACAGCCTCGTGCCTGCGAGCATGCCCCTGAAGGGTCAGGGCCGTGCTGGGCTTCAGGACCAAGCTCCATAAAACAAATGGCTGGAAATGGCCTTTCCCCAACCTTACAGGGCAGTAACTCATAAAACCCACCGAGGGGATTTTTATGGCTTTATATTAATTTCATTTAAGAAAGAAGTGAAAAGGGCATCGTCAAGATTTTTTAAAACCATTAAAAAGGGTCCTCACTTCAGTTCATAGTGATGCCTTAGCACAAAAAAATGCACTGATATACCATAAAAACTGTCCTAAGATACTATTTTCTTCATCATTTTTATATGACCTCCTTTTTGTCAGCACTTACCTACTGAGATAAAAAAAGTAGACTGGATAATTACATTTTCTCTTCATTTTCATTCAATAAATATTAATCAAGTATTTATAATATGCCAAGCACTGTGTTAAGGGTCTGGTGACAAAACATCTAATCTCTGCTTTCAAAAAGCTCAATTTTTAAATTCATTGAAAAGACTAAAATTCATAATTATCTATATATACTTGTATAATCATTTATGATGATCTTATCCATATTGACTTTAATTTGATATGAAGAATTTTGTAACACGTTTGATATATATAAAAAAAAAAACTAGAGCAAAGTAAAAACAAGTAAGAACCACCAATAATGGGCGGTAGTCCTCTCTGTGCTGGGGGACTCATGAGAGCCTTCGGAGAAGTTATGGTCATAAAGAGGAAGAAAGGAGTAGATAACATGGTGGTGGCATCATAGCTGCAAATCCAGGCAGGGAAAGGGTAAGCAGCGCTGGGTGGGTTGAGTAAATTTAAAACGAGAAGAGAGACGAGCCACCTCTGGGTGGAGATTTTCTGGGAAGGCTCCTGAAGGTGAGGCGGGCAGTCACCAGTCATTCATTATGGATGGGGCATTCTCATTCCCGGAGCACAGGACGCTGTCCTCGACAGGAAACGCAGCTGTCAAAGACAGCACCTGCATGGGAGGCCTCCCTGTCCAGAGAGCCCTCTGCTAGGGTGTTGTCAGAATGCAGATATATTAGGAGACAAAGAAATTTAACATGGGTTATTTTTTGGGTGGTGGAATTATGAGTGGTCTTTATTGTCTTCTTTGTACTTATCTTTATGTTTATGAAAACATCTTTTACAATAGAAAAGCAACACATGTTATTTTTCAAAAAGGCTAACAACCAGAACAACAGAACATAAAAAGGAAAAAAGGAAATAAGGTTGGGCCCACAGAGCAATCCAAGTCATAATATCCGTTCACATAAAGGTTGCCCTTCTCACACTCTCATCTCTGCTGCTGTGGGGGTCACAGCAATTCTCCCTGCTGGACTTTTGGTACCACACTTGCTACTTAATCAGGGTCAGGACCATGTCTTAGGGATCCTCCCTGTGTAGGCCAGCAGCTGCTGGGCTCTCAGACCACCACCGCTGACCCAGGTCAAGCTTGAAGGAGGTAGAAAAGCAGGATAGTGAACCACAACCTTTCCCCCCATGGTAACCTAGCAACTTTGCTGGTTGAGAAGGGTGTATGCTTATTTTTTGCTGTTTTGTTGTTTCTGAGCTTGGTAAAGGAGGTACACACTAAGGTTGGAGGCCTTTTGATTATATCATTTGACAATCAGAAAACTCTCCCAAGTACTTTAAGTATGTTAATGACCCAAGATTTAATATTCTTACCCAGCTTGCATAAACCTATAAATAGGCTCATCTCAGGGTTATTGCTGTTATAAATTAATTATGGAAATGTCAACCAAATCAGGTACGTGCCAGTGGAGTAATGGGAGGGCAGTGATCCCTTGAGCAGAGGGCGCGTCTGAGGATGCCCTCGGTGCCGAGTGCACAGCCTCAGGCCAGGGCCCATCAGCCTCCAGGGAACTTAACCTTGAAGAAGACACTCAGAGTTTCCTCCCAGTAATTGAGGAGGGTTGAAAAGGGACTTGGACTAGCTGTGTGTTCGTCTCTTCCCACGACCTGTCATTTCTTGTCCCTGGCTGGGAATGGGCAGGGAGACTTGGCATGCTTGTCTTTCTTCAAATGAGAAAACAGATGATCTTGGAGCTTGTCTATATTGGATTAATGTTGGCTATGTCACCATCCCTCACTGATCCAGCTGTTGGTAACTAACTGAAAAATATGGCTGGGAAAGAAGAGTAACTACAGATTCATTTGAAAGAAGTGTTTTCTACAGAGAGGACACCACTGTTCTTAAAAGGGCCAGAGCCAGCTTACAACTGTCGAAGGGTGTTCGGAGGTCAACATAAATTGTGTTCTTAGACAGCAATTTCTTTCCACAGGTCAAAAAAGCTAGGTTTTTATCCACACAGCATATCCTAGAGGACTTACAGGAATCCCAGAAAAGCCCTGGCATCTTCCCTGAACGCAGGAAGAGGCTATTTTGATTCATTTAAATTGTCCCCCTTTGGGGAAGAATTCGGGCTCTCCAGCTCCCAGTGTAAATTCAAGTTGTATGGCTCAGAAAGGGATATAACAACATACTCCCAACCACCACAGTTTATCGAGAACAATTAGGCACTGTGGCCTACACTCACCATATTCAATCATTAAACTTTTTGAGATAGGCATTTTACAAATCAGGAAATTGGCTCTGAGAAGTTAACTAACTTGCTGAAATCTACAAAACCTGGTAAGTGGCAGAGTCAGAACTGTACCAGGTCTGCAACTCCAGAGACAACTCCAGTATCAATGGTGATACAAGTGGATGTACCGTAGTCTGAGCACCTCGGAAGGTCAGTGCTCCAGCCTCTGGCCTCGTGAGGGTGGGCATATAAACCAGATGGGATCGTCCTCTCTTCTTTAAAACCTCTGAGGACAGTCCATTTGACACATGCCTCAAAAAAACTTACATGTACTTTTATGCCATTATAACGAACTGCTAGCACAGGATACCTCTAGTTTACTTACGCATGGGGTGAGGGGACTAACTGTCTTTGCACAATTCCTTTCGGATTCAAACACCAAAGTGTCATCTCTGCTCAAAGACTTTGTCTTTTATTTTAATGGTGGTGAGCAATACAGTTAATCTCCCCTGATATATCTGTAGGGTTGGCAGTAAGTGGCCATCTGAGCAATGAGACGGAGAGGAAGAGGAGAAGCCCTGAGTCCCTGGAACACGGTGGGACCTCCCACTGGGCACACAGAACTGTCAAAGCGCCCCCTACCTATGGCTTTGGGCCAGTCACTTGGCCTCACTCTATGGACAAGGGAACAGAGAGTGCTGGGTGCCATCTACTTCAGAGTCCTTATGGGAATGGGAAAAGATAATGCAAATTCTCATGATCATGATCATTGGCATAGATCCTGTTTAAAACGGTATTATTGACTTTTCATGCAGTTTTGTCTAATACCTCTTATCCCCAATTAGACTATAAATTCCTTCAGGGTAGGGTGTCTCATTTATGCTTCCTGTGTTCCTTGAAGCATTCAGCACAGCCATTTATTGAGTAATAGCATATTTCTTTTCAAAGAACTTAGTTAAAAAGTTATAATTGAACACCACTATAAGTGAGGCACTGTGGGGAAAATTAACCAAGTTTATTAATGACTGAGTGCTGTGGGAGAAATAACCAAGTAGAAGATGTGGTCCCAGCCATTTACATCCTTAAATGGAGCTCATAACACTAGGGTGAAAAGCACTAACTGGAAATAAAAGCAGTCAACATTATGAGGGATAACAGGAGTGCAGAAAGCGCTACGGTTTCATGGAGGGGGAAGATCACATCTGGCGGGGGACTTCACGGATCGGAAGGACTTGAGCTGAGCATGAAGGCCAGCAAGGGCTGGCTCCAGTTTCACTCACAACATTTATAACCCTCCTCCCCAACTGCAAAGTTTGCACAGGAGGGACAGGTAAGGTTTGTCTGCCTAAAAGACAAACTCTAATAATTTGCTATCTAGCCAAGGGGCAGAGTGTGGGCAGGCGTCCTCCACACATCAGACCAGCAAACATTCCACACACCAGGCCTCCAGGCAGATTCCAGGGGCTTAAGGTCTGCCACTCACATCTTCAAAAAGAGAACAACAAACAAATTAAAAAGCAGGTATAAATGTCACTGCCTGCCCGGGGAACCAGGCTCCATTCCAGGGGAGAGGGAGACAGGCCCCAGATCTCCCCAAAGGAGCTGGAGACTGAGCTACACCGAGGGAAAGAAAACATCCCGCTTCCTGATCAACAGCTTCCGCCATAAAGCATTTTAAGATCTGTTTCCTGGTTCCCCACAGTGGGTCCTAATTAAGCGAGTTTTCCTGCCTGAGTCCTGATGTCTCTGGGGACATCACTCACTGAGTGGGAATATAACCAGAGGCTATAAAACCATGATCGTGAACAAGGGCTTAACCTGGACTGCCCAGCCTGAACTGTGTCTCCCCTAAACAGGATGGATGAACGAGGTACATACAGGGGGTCTTATATGCCTCCATGGTGATTATACTTACATATTCTTTATCTCAAAAGGTCAGAAGGCTGGTACAATAAAGACCTACAAAAGCCCAAGCTTCCACGGATGTGGAGTGGGCTCTAAATGTTAAGTAGGATGCTGCTGAAGGCAGTGTTCTAAGACAGAAAGATTACTTGATGACCGCGATTTTCAGCCCCGGTGCCGCACGAATTTTTAAGCGTGCAGTACCTGACCATTTAGTTAGGGGCACTGACCTCTTTTCCCTTATGCTGTCAACAAAATGACAACAGCCTACCTGGTGTGGCTCAGTGGTTGAGCATGGACCTATGAACCAAGAGGTCCTGGTTTGATTCCTGGTCAGGGCACATGCTCGGGTTGTGGGCTCAATCCCCAGGAGGCAGTTGATCAATGATTCTCTTTCATCATTAATGTTTCTGTCTCCCTCTCCCTTCCCCTTTCCCTAAAAATCAATAAACACATATTGAAAAAAGCATCACTGGAGGGGCTTCCATTTTGAGGAAGTCAAAGTACATCCTCTGGTCTCTGAGCGCCTCCATGCTCCAGCGAGAAGCGGGGAGCCTGCTGAGCCTGTGTGGCCCTGTGCTTATGGAAGGCATTAATAGGGCCCAGCCTCCCCAACAGGATATGAGAGGCCTGGACGTATTCTTAAGCAACTCCGATTCATGCCATTTCGTTAAAATCAAAACAAAGTCTCACCTCATCATGATGCCCTTGGTTTTGTGCTCTTGAAGCCAGAATCATGCTGAAAGCAGCACACAGACCGACTCCGAGTTCACAGAAACTGATAAAACTGCATTTTGTAGTGACCTGGTGAGGAATGGCTGCTCATAAACAGAGGAGGGATTTGCTAACGCTGCAGGTTTGTTGCCAGGCCATTATGGCTTATTTAAAACAGGCTAAGGTTGACTCCGGTTACATGCTGAAATTCATAAAACTTTTGAACATGTTATGTTAGTCTTATAAAATTGGAATGTGTGTGTACAGTATATTTTAAAGACTTTCAAATATTAAGCATTTCACACAAGCTGTGAAAAATGCTTGCCCCCCCCTCCCCCTCCTTCCCGTCTGTCCTATTTCAGCATCAAATGTTATTCGGGGATAATGAAAACCAGAGAAGTCTCTGCCTGAATAACTAGGTTGTCTAACTGCATTACAGTAAAAGGAAGGATCAGACTGGGGTTGGAAAGAGCCAAGTGAGCGACAGAGCCCCGGGAAGGACATGCGTCTTGTAGCCAATGAAGTTTACTGATGTCGCCCCCTTGATACCTGAGTCAGTGCCATAGCTCTGCTGAGAGAAATTTAATTTCTCTCCACTGAGCTCCACAAGGATGCTCTTCAATGGGAGGGGTTAACCTTAACATGAAACAAGAATCTGAGGCACTTTCTGTGACGTCTAATCCAATCCGAGATGACAGAGGGGTAAGAACAGGAGCTGGCCAGACCTCAGAAACTGATGTTTTTCTCCAGATATGCCTGTTTCTACTTACGGATATATTGCCCTAAAAATGCAGACCAGTGTGTTGAAATCCTGATTATGGAAGATGAGTTTCCTTGACCCTTTTAAACAAAGCTTCCTGCACTGCAGTGCTAGCGTTCTTGTCCCCACTAGCTGGCTGGTACACTTTTACTGGCTGGTGATGATTTTAAACAATGTTGTGGTACACCTGCCCAGAGACAGATGCCCAGCAATCAGTCACACGCACACACCCCGTTCCTCCAGGTTCACACGCACACACCCCATTCTCCTGGTCCGGATGAATAGGTGCTTCTTTCAGGGCAGCCTTAACTGAGCTGAGAGCCTCCACCCTCATCCCACACTGCTCTTGCCCTGCTTCGCTCCACTGTAACCTCACTGGCCAGCTTGCTATTCCTCAAACACACTACATGCGCTCCTACCTCAGGGCCTTGCATTTCCTGCACAATTTGTCTGGAGTATTGCCTCCCACCCCATACAACCATGTCTCATTTCCTTCAGATCTTTGCTTAAGTGACACCTTTTGTGACCGTATTTAATATTGCACCCCTGCCCACTCTGTTTCCTCTAAATATAAGCACATTCCCTGAAATACTAATTAGAATTGAAGCTGGATTAACACAGTAGTTTTAGGGTATTTGGACACAACACTGACACTTCTCTTACATGTCTCAGAATCTGAATGTATGAATAACATACCTGCTCCTTTAATGTTTTCAAGATACTTTAAGAAGGAAACCAAATTCCTTAATTTAAATTCCAGCCCTAGACTCCCTCACTATCTCCCCAGCCTACCCCCAGCCAATGCTTGGTGCCTTTTTTTCTTTTTCAAGAGCAGGACTAGGAAAGTCATAAGGAAAACCTGCATGAAAGAATGGTCATGTTTTGTTGATTACAGCCATAGACTCTCGAAACAGTATATCCAACAAGGGACTTCCTCAAATACCATTTGAATGGGAACCTCTTTCTTCAAGAATCCTTCTTTCAACAGCCTTTGTGCAGCGCAATAGACACATCCAGTGGGCTGCTGGGTTAATTACAGCTCGCATACCTCTGACTGTCCCGGGGGGAGAGCCCGCCTTGCTGCGCCTGTTTAAAGGTGTCACTTGCTTGACTTCCTTCTTGATCTCCTTATATTATTTCCAGCCTGCCCTTCCCCAAGAATGACTCCCTGTGAAGACATCCAGGAAATTCACAGGCTGAGAACACACTGCTGGGGGTCAGCTCCCCACGGCCCGCATTTCTGACACAGACTACTAGACAATGCCGACTGTTCCTGGTTTGGCTGGAGAGCAAGAGAAATGGGGGGAAGGGGCGGAGGATCAACCCAATGTGGCTACTCCCTTTGGGGTTGGAGCTAAAGACCTTACCCATCGCCCACAGGCTCCTCTTTTGCTGCCCTTTGATCCGCATGATTCTCTCATTCCTACCCTCGTTCCCATTTCAGATGCAGCTTTGTGTCTGTTCACTGAGTAAATCCCCACAGAATCATGCCTGAAGCTTGTCCAGTCTCCGTTTACACACCTCCAGTCCTGTGTGGCCCCGTCCATGTTTAAACAGTGCTGACTCTAAGAAATGTATTTTCTACGTGGAACAGAAATTTGCTGCAGTACGAACTCCGGGGCCGAATTTAATCTCCTCCATGAAACAGACCTTCAGACCCCTGAAGCCAGTGATCACCTTGACCCTGAAGCTTTCTTTCCATCGAATCCCCACCTCCTTCTACCATGCCTCCTGGGCTTTGAGTCTTGACAGCAGAGTCTGGATGGCCAAGTACTGCAGCTGTTCCCTGAAGCTCCTCTCTCTCTGCCAAGTGAGTTAGTGCAGAGCCTGTGAGGTGGGACCAGCTGAATAAGAGACTGAGGTCCCAGGGAGCTCTGCGGACGACCTGGTCCTTATCCCAACAGACTTCAGAGACTGAGGCAGGGTGGGGGGCATGGGGATGAAAACTATTCCCCACTGGTCATTCTAAATACAATACGGCATTTAAATACTGCTAGCTTTCCCTCAAATAACATTCTTGCCAATATTATGATACATCTTCACTAAAACTTCTAGGCCATTTTTGCATCTACTGTGCTAAGCCATCTGTATCTCACACTGTGCCTGAAGAGCCAGCTGGTTACTCTACCCTATGGTGTTCTCCAGAGTGAGTTTTTTTTTTTGTTGTTTTTTTTCCCAATCATCACCCAAGGATATGTTCATTGATATTTAGAGATGGAGAAAGAGAAACACTGATGTCAGAGAGAAACATGGATTGGTTGCCTCCCATATGTCCTGACCAGGGATTGGACCCGCAACCTAGGTATGTGCCTGACCGGGGACAACATGTGCAACCTTTTGGTGTATGAGATGACACTCCAAACAAGTGAGCCAGCCAGCCAGGCCTCCAGAATGAGTCGTTAAAAACCCGAAATCAGATCACATTTCTTATATGGTGAGAGCCTTCTAGAGGCTTCCCCTCCCTCTGAAAACATCTGAGACCCCTCAGAATCTTGTCATCATCTATGGCACATGTGACATGTGGCCTCAATCCCTCATCTGAAGGAAGATTACTTTTTCTTGCTGTTACTTCACTAAGCAATTTTGGGGGCAGGGCAGAATTAGTCCATGCTTCTTGTCCTTCTAGGACTGTGGTCAGCAAACTGCGGCTCGCAAGCCACATGCGGCTCTTTGGCCCCTTGAGTGTGGCTCTTCCTAAGCCTTAGGAGTACCCTAATTAAGTTAATAACAATGTACTTACCTATATAGTTTAAGTTTAAAAAATTTGTCTCTCAAAAGAAATTTCAATCATTGTACTGTTGATATTTGGCTCTGTTGACTAATGAGTTTGCCGACCACTGTATCTAGGAGACTGAAGTTAAGTTATGTAAGGTAAGTTAAGAATCTATCAGATGTCGGCTGAACCTACTGGGGTCATCATTTCACAATATATGTTAATCAAACTATCATGCTGTATGCCTTAAGTTTATACAGTGATGTATGTCAATTCTCCATAAAACTGGGGGGAAAAAAAGTATCTATCAGAGGTTCTGGCTTTGGACAGGAATTCCTGCAGCAGTAGAGATTAAGGATAGCCTCAGGCCTCTAAATCAGGCCTGTCAAGATGCCAGTCCAGTTCACCCACTTAGATTCTTCATTTAATCTCACTAAGGCTCAGTTTCCTCACATATAAAATGGAGATAATGAAAGTGCTCACCTCATGAAGTTCTGTCAGGATTAAATCAAATAATAGCAAGAAAAAAAATCCATCCAGTGCCTGCCACAAAGGAAGTGTACCTCCGTGCTGGGTGCGCACCTCCAACAGGGCGCCCTGCTTGCTTCTCTCCCAGTGACCCCACCTACTTCGCCTAACAGGTCAGACTTCTATCTCGTCTCCACCCCATCAAGGCTCAGGCCTGTTCAACAGAGTCACGTGCACTCAGCCAGAGGAAGACACGGGTGTTGTGAAGACTGGAGCTTACACACGTATGGGGAGCGCTTTCTAAGAAAAAACACACAAAGTTATGCCTGTATGATTAGGCACAGGGCTTCTGAGAAGGTCCCGGCAAGTGAGTGCCTTGATGCTCACACTTCCTGGATTCCTGGTAGATGCAGCTCTGCGAACCCTGCTCCATGCCTGGTGCATGGTGTGCGAGAAACCAGAGGCTCTCCCCTCTCACTTCAGAGGCTCTATTTCCTCGTCTGAAAAATGAAGCCAACAGTATCTCATTTAGTTCCCACAACCAACCTAGGAAGAAGATAGCTGTTTCACATCATCTCCCATCAGCTGTCAAATCTTGCTTATCTGATCGCCAAAATGAACATGACCCCTTTTGTTACCTCAACCGCCACAGTTGCCTACTCTGAGTCACCTTCGCTCACCTGGACATTTGTAAGTCTTCAAACTGCTGGCCTTTGCTCTGGCCTCCCACAGTTCATACTCCACACAGCATCCAGAGCCAGACTTTTAAAGGACAAATCAGATCATATCTGTCCCTGCTCTAAATACTACAGTGACTTTCAATTGGTCTTTTCAAGATTGTAACTGTATACACACACACATACACACACACACACACACATTCATTTGTTACTTGGTGTCTTTGTCTTACACTATTTTTTAAAATCAATACATTTTATTTACTAGATATTTCAAGTCTTACTACAATAGACAGATATATATATATCATTCATATGTGCATGGAGTAGCTACAAAATTAATCATGTATTTCTCCACAGAGAAAATCTTAATGCAGAAAAGTAGAGATTTTAAAGGCTGTATTTTACACTAAATGTTAAGGGCAGGGAACATGTCCATTTTGTTTATTGCTTTATGACTTAGCGCACAGTAGGTTTTGATCAATAAATAACAAGGGAAAGAATAAATGAATGCACTAATGATAGATGCAATTAACTAAGCTAGTTGGAGATATGAATTTCACTATTATAATGTCCTGAGCATTTATAGATTGATGGGCAAGGATATAATTACTACATAATTAATATTATCTAATATCAATCACCAGGCACTAAAAATGTCTTTCTCCCACGACATGATCTCTTCCATGGCAGCAGGCGCTACAGCTCATCGGCAGGGCCTCCTCTCGCTCAGCATGAGGGCCTCTTGTTTGGGTGAGTGTTCCTCTGAGCAACCTCGCTCTCCTAGACGTGCAAGATGGGTCCCATAGCTCGCACAGAGCCTAACACTCGTGCCAGGGAAGAACCAAATTCCGGTTTTTACCACCAACCACCGAGTAAGCTACATCATGCTCTCCACTCTCTTTCGGGCTGGAGGGCGTGAGGAAAACACCACCTGTACCATCAACCTCCTTTCTACCTCCTCTTCCAGATGTTAGGTCTCAGCTGTGCTGCCCTGATCTGATCTCTGCTCCAGACTCCACAGTCTCTGCCCCCCTCAGCCCATCTCCTCCACTCCCTCTAGGTCGAACCAGGATGTGCAGGCAGCTGCGGCCTGCCTCCCACAGGAAGGACAGCATCTGCACTCAGGCCCCTCCTCAGCTCTGGACTTCTGGGCCCAGTCTCTGGTGATCCCAATTACATCCTTGGTTTCCTACAGCACCTACGAGACTGCTCCAGAGTATGAGGACTGAATCATCTCCTCATATGGCCCTCTACCCCCCATATCATGACATAATCCACTGGCATTTACCAGCGAATTGCCACCAATTATCGTCAGCCCAATGCCTTAAAGAGGCTAATGCCTTAAAGTTATAAAGCACCTAGGGAGCAAAGAAGAAAACACCCAAGGATTGTACCTCTTCAACATGCCCCCAGCTTCTGGCCAGTGTGAGGGGATTTTGTAGGCCCTGGCGCCTGGTCCCATGTTATCTGCTCTGGCAGCCTGCTCTCTCCCCAGGAAATAAGAGGTTTTGTCCCCCTGGGACAGGTTTCTGGCAGGTGTCAGTAGCCTGAAGAGGTGCCCTTGGGAGAGAGTCCTTCCACTCCCCCCCCCCCCCCCCCGCCCCGAAATAGCATCATTTCTAGACATCAAGAAACACAACAGTCCTAGGCCTTTCTTGTTAGCAGGTGGAGGCGGAAGAATGTGCCCTGAGGGCAAGTCCTCTGTTCTTTCTTCTAAAATCCAAGGGCAAATGGGCTGGAGACAAGAAGGTGGTTGAAGAAGCTTCACTCAGTTCAGTCTCTAAGAGCCAGAGCAGGAAGGTGGAGCACCTTCTTGATTTTTTTTTCTTTTCTATCTCTTTTTATAAAAGGGGAACAGAGGAGCTAAGAATGTCATAAATGAGATGAAAGATGCCAGATGGAGGCAGAGGAGGTAAGTGGGATAACACAGAAGGCTTGAGGCCCAAGTGCTGCAATGGGGAGATGAGACCCTCCCCACACTGGGAAACAACCTATAGACAGTGCAGACATTTCAGAATGACTTAGATAGAAAGTCCTGACGTTGGCATTCAAGATCCTGAAAGTGAATGAACCCAGACCTATCGAACCTGGTCAACCTTACCTTCCAGGTACCAGAGTTCACTCCTTTCCCCCAAACTGGGCTCATTACTGTCCCTCCTGCCTTTCCATGGCACCTTCCACAATCAACTCACCCTCTAATACCCACCAGGAGCCTTCATCACTGTCCTAGCCCGCTCTCTCGGGACCGCGTGGCTCTTATCGTACTGAGTAATGCAGGTCTCTAGCAGACTATCTATTAGCTGAGGGATGCTGGCCAGTTACCTAAACTTTCTGGGCCTCAGGGACCTCCTTTTCAAATGGGGTTAGTAAAAGTGAAGCCTACTTCACTGTGTCATTGTAGAGGATAATGGAGTTGGTCCCTGGGATGTGCTTAGAGATGTGAGGCATACAGCGAGTGCTCAGCAAATGCCACTTCTTCTTCATACAGTTTAGCACACATGGTAGCACTTGGATCACATGTCATTTTGAGTAATTCTGGAAGGAACTCTGAAATGCCTCCTGTTTCCTCACCAGACTGGATGCTCTTGGAGGACAGATGTTATGCCTAAAACTATCTGAAATACCCCAAAGCGCCGTACCCAATTGGGAGTAGCATCCATGTGTGTTTCTGTCTGTCAGGGAATGCAAGAGATGCTGAAGAAACAGAGGGAGGTGGCTTTGCACAGCCCACTCACTTAGGGGTGGCAGGGGACATATGAGGAGGCCCATCTTTTCTAAACTATCAGCTGCCCCTTCCTGTGTGTGCTCCCAAATCCTTCAGGAAGAGGCTGGTGGCGTGTGTATTTGTTCTGAACAGAGCTACAAATCTGTTCAACATTTTGTTTTGATTAAAAATTAATAGCTGCTTTTGACCCATATGGATTAATTTCACTTTCTCTAAGTATCTCCTTAATTGACAAACTACCATTAGGTGGAAGAACCAATTAAACAGAGCAAACTCCTCCCTCCCTCCCTCCCTCCCTCCCTCTGCCAGGCTTCCTGCTCCTACTCCCTCTCTGTGCTGTCTTGCCTGTGTGTTTCCAGGGGCTGTTTTCACACCAGCTCAGTAAGGTGAGTTACTCGGTGAGCACACAAGAACACAGGAGGGGGATGTGCTTGATGTGGATGGGGCCTGCTGATCTATGAAGAGCAGTGGATGAAGGCTTGGGGAGAGAGGAAAAGACAAGAGATCCACTTCCATGGCCTCAAGATTGACAAGCGCAGGTCTTGTCAATGAATGACACTGCCAAGCTTATTAGCCACCAGAGGCTGCTTTATCATTGTTTGGCAAACTCCTCGATGAAGTCCCTGGGAAGAGCTGGCAAGGTTGTTCTAATAACAAGATGAATAAAGTCTATTCGTGGTGCATGACGCCACTGCTCTAATGCCCTGGAAAGGGGCACGACCCTCCCGCTCAGCTGAGGTGAGAGTGTTCAGTGGGAAGACTGCATGTGACACAGTGCTATGGCCAGCACAGCATCCCAGGTCCCCGAGGACTGAAGGGTTTCCACAGGCTTCCAGATCTCACTGGGTGAGTGTTTACCCCTTCCTCTAAGGCTCTGCCAATGAGAGTAAATGCGAACCCCACGCCTTTATTTGGGCTGGGGCGCTCAGGAAGCCTCTGCTAGGGACGGATCCCAAACAACCACTCTTCTGAAACAGGCGATGGGTTTCTATACCCAAACCCATCTTTCATCTGGATAACTACAGGCCTACAGCTTCCCAGCGGGAGTGTCTGTAACCAACCCACTTGTGAATTCCAGGTTTGGGAGCAGGTCGGTGGAGAAGAAAATGACTCTTGATTCCTTTGTTTTCCTCAGCAGAGTTTTGTTTTTTTTATTTTATTTTATTTTTTTATTTTTATTTTTTTTAAATACATTTTATTGATTTTTTACAGAGAGGAAGGGAGAGAGATAGAGAGCTAGAAACATCGATGAGAGAGAAACATCGATCAGCTGCCTCCTGCACATCTCCTACTGGGGATGTGCCCGCCCCAGGTACATGCCCTTGACCGGAATCGAACCTGGGACTTTTCAGTCCGCAGGCCGACGCTCTAGCCACTGAGCCAAACCGGTTTCGGCAGAGTTTTGTTTTTTTTAAATGGTAGGATCCAACAATGACTAGGACGTTGACCACATACCCCAAAGTTGTACAATGACACAACAAAGGCACATAGAAGCCTAAGAAATGGCATTTTAAAAGATCTGGAAGCGCCTTTAGACATTATCTACTCAGTTTCTTCCTTGACATTTTATTATGGAAGTTTTCAAACACAGAGAAGTGGAAAGAATTTTATAGCGAACACCCATACACCCAATGCTGATAGGCTACCATTTGCATTTTGCAATACTTGCTTTACCATGCATCTATCCCATCCAGGCAGCCTGTTTTCTGTCTATCAATCTACATACTTTTTAATCACTTTCTCAAAAAACCTTATTTTTAAACGCTATTGGGAGGACATGTTCTCTAAATAAAGTGTTCTGAGGAAAGCCAATCTATGAAACAGATAACCCAGCTACTCAGGTTGAAGCAGGTCAGGCTCCCCATGTTCTGACAACCCCCACCTGCCCCCTGGCTTCAGGGAGGATGGTGAGGAGTGGCAGACAACTTATCACCTGGCCGATGGGCCCCCAGACCCAGGGAGGGTGTGACCTCATCTGATTCTATCCTCCTTATGTGCCCTTGGGTAAGTAAGCACATTACATCTCTATTTTCTCCATTGTAAAGAAGAGATAATAATTATACAAAGCAAGGCAAAAACAGCAGCAAATTCCGGCATATAGTAAGTAAATGCTCTATAAGTGTTACTTGTGACTATGATCACTGTCATTATCCACACTGATGATGTATTATCAGCCCTGGCATGACCACCATAGAGCCTTGGAGAGAACCAGGTACAACCTCAAAAAGGATGTGCTGGTGAGAAGAGATCGTGGGAAGCCTGGGGAGGGGATGCAGAGACTCAGATTAAAATGCTGAGCCCACAATCAGCCTTGAATGGCAGACAAACTCACAGTACTACATAATTCAGAAAAGTACCTGTGTCCTCTCAATCTCAAAGGATGGCTTAAAGATGAAGACGGAAGGTAAGTACAAACATATTCTGGAAGCAAAATCTCTTTAGCAATTCAAGGCGTTCCCACTGTTAATGGTTTGAGGTACTGATGGGTTGTGATAGCCACCATGCTACTTGAAAACGATTGCTTTTTCTGCCTCTAAACTTTCTTTCTTTTTTTTAAATTTAAGATATTTTATTGATTTTCAAAGAGAGAAGGGAAGGGAGAGGGAGAGGGAGAGGAAGATAGAGAAACAATGATTCAAGAGGGAAACATCACTTAGCAGGCCCTGGACTGGGAATCAAACCAGCAACCCTTCAGTACATGGGATGACACTAAACACCATGTTTAGGGTGACTTTTCAACCCTCATATTGCTGCCATCCTGTTCCCCTAAAGAAAATCTCATCATGTTGTTTCTCCACAAACCAAATCCAAAACTCTAAACTAACCAAGTACAATTTCAAGGTCTTTTATGACCTGACACTAAAACACCTTCCTAGACTTACCTGCCACCACTTAGCCACTCCCCATCCCTAACCCAGTGCTCACTACCTGCCAGGCGTACCAACCTCCAGATTTTGTGGTCATACCAGACCATCCCATGAGTCTGTGCTTTCGCAGAGCACAGAGAGGCAGGACTGACCATGTATGGACGAGGCACCCTGCTGGCATCTTCCTAAACTTTCTCCCACTAAAATATTGTGGTATGGACTCTTTAAAGACAAGGACACGGAGGCAGACATAGGTGAAGTACACTGAATCGCGGCGCATGAGCAGATAGGTAATTCCAGGTGCTTCAGAAGCCCAGGCTGCCCCTCTCCAGTACCAGGCTGCCCGGCTCAGGCTGGACACTGCTCAGGATATGGTTCTGCTGCCATCGCTTCCGGGAAGCCTCACCAGCCCCTCCCTGGCCTCCTACAGCGCAGCTTACAGACTCCTGTGGAATCGAGAGAAGACCTCGCAGTACAGGAGCGTCCTGGGTTTCAGCACTGGGCAGTCCTGCTTCTACTCCTGGTTTTGACCCTCACTTAGGTGGCAAATCCCTCTTGTGCACTTGGTAAGGATTTACTGAGCTAACACTTGTAGGGTACCTGGCCCATGGGGGTGATTGCTAAGTGTTAGGTTCACCCCTCTCCTTTAGTCTTTATTTTCCTGTCCTATAGAGTGGACTCGTGGTCAAGAAGCAACAAGAGAACGCGAGGGCGGGGCTGGCATAGCCGTGAGGGATTTTTGCCACTCAGTCACCTTGCTGCCCCTGGCTTACCCGGGAGCCTCGCTGACACCGCGGTGTGGCCCATCTGCCGAGGACTCCGAGGAGGCTCTCCAGGCCACATTCCAGTACCTGGCCCAGCACCTCTGAGCGGTACAGGAGCCTGGGGTGCCGTGTCGATTAGTTCAGTTCTGCAGGTAATGAAGCCCAGGTGACTGGGCGCTGTGTTGTCCAAGACAAACAGTGCCTTGTCTGAGTTTAGATTCAGGTTACGCTGTGGGATGCGGCCCAAAAAGTAACTGAGACCATGGGTAAAAATGCCTCCTCTGGACACAGCCAACCCAGAGTTTTAAAAGAGCCAGGGCTCATTCTGAACCCTGACTCCTGTAGCCCAGCTATTGTCCTGGTGGCTTGTGCTTAAAGTCCATGGAAGTCCACTAACAGGCTGGGAACTCTGCAGAGAAACACAGTCTCCACGCAGAATTGAAGCTACCCTTCTGGGAACAAATCCCCGTCTATTTCCCCTGGACGCCTGTGCTGGGTCCTCCTGACCAAGAAGAACCGTGTTGTGCCTCAGTTTCGTGAATGCTCAGCAGACATCCCACCACCAATGACCACTCAGGGACAAAACTGTTCTGTCAGAACTAACACAGGGGAAACAGGCGCCACATGACTAATGACTTACACACAGAAAAATGGGGTGTTCGTAATACAAGTTTACAAACAAGGGCAGGAATAGGGCCTGTGTCCTTCCTCACGTTTAGGTGTAGCTCTCCCTCCTCAGGGGGACACACAGCTTAGCTACTGTAAAGAGCCCTGAGTTGTCCTGTGTGTGGACTGGCCGCTCTGCACACTTGGGTAGCTCTGACAACCCTGTTCTGGGAGCAGCTGCAAAGATAGGCGGCAGCCACCTCTTCCTGGCTTCTCCCTGCCTGCACCACGGCAGCTCCCAAGCTCCCCACAGCCTCTCCCTGCAGAGATGACCACTGAGCCACCCCCTCAGTGGCCATACTATAATCTGTTGCAAAAGCACCCTGGTCAAGAAGCTACACAACAAATTCTAAGTGACACAGTCCAGCAGGAAAATGCAGCCCCACCAACAAGGCAATGCTTTGCTTATGTTCAGGCTTGTGCCTAAGGCAGTGATGGCGAACCTATGACACACGTGTCAGAGGTGACATGCGAACTCATTTTTTTGGTTGATTTTTCTTTGTTAAATGGCATTTAAATATGTAAAATAAATATCAAAAATTCAAGTCTTTGTTTTACTATGGTTGCAAATATCAAAAAATTTCTATATGTGACACGGCACCAAAGTTAGAGTTTTTCAAAATGCTGACACGCCGAGCTCAAAAGGTTCGCCATCACTGGCCTAAGGTGTGGTCCCTGAGAAGCAATTCCCATAAAGGGGCCAAGGGATAAACTTCCACCGACCGCCTGGAAACAGCAACAAAGGAAGGTGAAAGGCACCTCCCCTTCCTTCACCCTAAAAAACAGCGACTTCCTGTTCAAGGAGAAGAGAGAGGAACGATTCACCCACTCACAAAGCCGACTACTTGGCGGTCATCCAAGAATCTGAAGAGAAACCTTGAATTCTGAAAACATAATAGACAAGGGAGTCAGCTTAAGAAAAGATCTCATCCATCAGCTAACAAGAGCCAGGGGTCACGAAGGGGGGATTCTTTATACCTGAGAGACCACGCTGAGAATCTCAGAACCAGACCAGAGCCTGGGCCGGGAGCCCCAGTGCGGGGGTTCTTGGCATGTGATGCAGGTGGCCGTTTCAAGGAGGTTTATCATTTCTTCTGACATCCTGACAGAAACGTGTAATATGGAAGTTTAGCAATGTGGGCAGGTTAAATTACACGAAGCAGAGGAAGTCATTTCACTGTGAGCTGAAGCATTCTGTGGCCGCGCTGGGCTGTGTGGCAGCAGCCTGGGCACCCCTGGGTCCCCCAAAGGAGGGGCATCTGCAGAGGGGGGCAGGGCCGGGGAAGAGTATAGGGTCAAGGGCTCATCTGCACCCGGGCAGGCCCTGTGTTCAGCCTATTCCAGGCTTTCCTCACTCCATAGAACCCTGAGGAGGGTGTCCTAAGGGCCCCTGGAAACTGAGAAGAGGGGGGAGGCAAGCAGCAGGGTGTTGTGCTAATTGCCACTTCTCCACACCCAGGATGTAACACAAAGCGGTTTCCCGGAACTGCGTGGAAGATTCTGAAGGGCCTTTTAATCATCAGAGAGAGATAAAATTGCATCGTCTTTTTAAATGACGCGTCTGCATCTCTGTGACACATCCCTATTAGACAGACCAGCGTGTCACCTCGCCATGGCGCATCCCCACACACATGGTAGAAAAAACTAGACACCAAGCCACACTCCTCACCAGGAAATGAAATGCTTGCCAGTCCACCGCATTGTCATTGTACTTAGATGTGGACAAAAGAGGTTGCTGCGTGGTTTTGTGACTGAGCTCCCTGGTGCACTCAGAGCGGCCCCTCCTCAGGCCTGAATGGGGCCCCTCCTTCCTCCCTGGAGAGAGCACATGGCTGAGGTGTGGACACAAAGGCAAGAGAACTGACAATCATCCTAATTTCTGACTGTTGTACTCAGGTGGTAGCTACGCAGCACCACACGTGGTCAGGAGCACTTTTTTCCACTCAATAAGGTGGGCAAAGTGACCCCCTTTCCCAGATGAGGCCACGAAGGCTCAGTTGCCCAGCTGCAGGCTGAGCCTGGGGATAGTGGCTGCAGTCTCTATGCACCTGCTGCCTGAAGTAGTGGGAAAGCATGGTTGTTTTGTCAGCCCCAAAGCAGCACACTCACCCCTCACAGTCACTGTCATGGGCAAACACGTGGTATCACACATACATAGTCCTTTTTGGAGAAGGACTTTTTGGAGAAGTCCTAGTTTTGAAAAAAAACAAACCTGGGACTTTAATAAACAGACCTGACTTCACATCTGCCTGGGGGCATGGAGGTGACTTTGTGAAGTTCACCTCCAAGCCTCTCTGGCAGCCTCTGCCCCAAGGAAGGCTGAACAGAGACAGTGCAGGGGTGGCGAGGCTGCAGGGCCCTAAGCAAATCACACTTCACGCTCCAGGGCCCACAGGCCAACATGTGCAGCCAGGTGAAACCAGGTTAAAAACCTCATCCAGGACAGCTGCCTGGGAGAGGTCAACAAAGGTTGGTGGGACAGCAACCCCCCTCCCATCAAAATGTTCTCTGTATCTATGAGTCTGTTCCTGTTCTGCTTGCTTATTTGTTTTTTTAGGTTTAATTGTTGATAGATATGTATTTACTGCCATTATATTGTTCATATATTTTCTTTTTTTCCTCTTCTTCCTCTTACATTTCATGCAATCTTGGTTGGGTGGTGAGGAACTCCTTTAACTTTTTCTTGTCTGTGAAGCTCTTTATCTGTCCTTTGATTCTAATGATAGCTTTGCTGGGTAGAGTAATCTTGTAGGTTCTTGCTATTCATCCCTTTGAATATTTCTTGCCATTCCCTTCTGGCCTGCAAAGATTCTGTTGAGAAATCAGCTGACAGTCTTGTGGAAACTCCCTTATAGGTAACTAACTGCTCTTTTCTTGCTGCTTTTAAGATTCTCTCTTTGTCTTTAAATTTTGGCATTTTAATTATGATGTGTCTTGGTGTGGGCCTCTTTGGGTTCATATTGTTTGGGATTCTGTGCTTCCTAGACTTGTATGTCTATTTCCTTCAGCAGATTAGGGAAGTTTATTGTCATTATCTCTTCAAACAAGTTTTCAATTTCTTGCTCCCTCTCTTCTCCTTTCGGCACCTCCATGATGCAAATGTTGGTACACTTGAAGTTGTCCCAGAGGCTCTTTACACTATCCTCATTTTTTTTTTATTCTTCTTTCTTTTTGCTGTTCTGATTGGGTGTTTGTTTGCATCCTTATATTCCAACTCACCTACTTATACTCCAAATTGGCTTCATCTATTCCACTGTTGATTCCCTATAAATTATTCTCTTCATTTCAGTTAGTGCATCCTTCATTTCTGACTGGTTCTTTTTATACTTTCCATGTACTTTTTTATGCTGTTGAAGTTCAAAGTTCTCTGAGCCTCATTTTAACCATTTTTTTGAACTCTGTATCTGTTTGTTTGTCTCCATTTCATTTGGTTCTTTTTCTTATTCTTTTACTTGGAACCTGTTTCTTTGCCTCCCATTTTGGCTGCTTCCCTGTGTTTGTTTCCATGCATTAGGTAATGCTGCTACATCTCCTGGGTGTGGTAGAGTGGCCTCATGTAGTAAGTGTCCTGTAGGGCCCAGTGGTACAGCCTCCCCATTCACCAGAGCTGGGCACCCCAGGTGTGCCCCACCACCACATGGGCTGTGTACTTTCTCCTCCTGTTAGAGTTAAGCTTTGATTGCTGTTGGCACATCAGTGGGAGGGATTTACCCTCCAGGCCAATCAGCTGTGATGATTGGCTGAGACCACTGTGGAGGATCAGCTGTGAAGGGGCCTACTCCACAGAGCAGGACTTACTTCATTGGGCTCTGGTGCCCACTGAGTCCACCCCTTGAGTGTGTGGCTTGTGGAGGTGGTTGGATGGTAGTGCTTAGATGTGGTCTGAAGCTGTCCACTGGTATGCTGGCTCTAGAGCCTCCTGAAAGGTGCAGGCCAAGGTTAGCCATCATCTGTGTTCTGCTCAAGGCCTCCCAGCATGAGCTACAAAGCAATCTGCAGATAGCTGCTACTTACGCTGGGCTTGGAGGTGCCCAGGTGAGGCCAACATGTGAACCAAGGTTGGCTGCCACTAGTGCCCTTAGCCAGAGGTACAGGGCATGCTGAGGCTAGATGCTGCATATGTGAGATTTTACGAAAGTCTGAAGCATAGCCAGGTCAGGCCATCATACATAAAAGCCACTGGAAATAGTTTAGGTGGGCCTAAAAGTTCGGTGGGGTGGGATGGGGGGGGGGGGTCTCAAGAATTACCAGGGTGGGGTGAACAGCCTTAGCCAGGAGACTCAGATATGGCGCTTACCTGCTTGGTCTAGGGGGGACGGGGGAGGGCTCAGAAAAGGAGCAATGGCCTATGCCAGCACTTCTGTCTGGGAGAAAGTTGCCCTCGCACTCTCGCCATGATGCTGGACAATTTAATTTCTCCCCATATGTTCCTGTAATCTTTCAAGCTGCTGACCCAGTGCTGGAGCTCAGAGGGAGTGAATCTGAGTAAGTCTGTGTGGGGGCCCTTTAAGAGGAACCACCTGGGACTCCAGCAGCCCTCTGTCTCACTAAGCCACAATCACCACTGGTTTTTATAGCCACAAGTTATGGGGACTTCTCTTCCTGGCACCGAAACACTGCGCTGGGGGGCGGGGAGAGGGAGGGCTGGTGTGTGGCTATGACTCTTTGCTCCTCATGTGGAACCTCTGCAGCCAAGATATCCCGCCCGATTTTTAACCAGATGTGGGTGTGGGACCAGCCCATTGCATATCTCTGCTCTCCTGCTAGTCTCGATGTGGCTTCTTTATATCCTTTGTTGTAGGACTTTTGTTCAGTTAGATTTCAGGCAATTCTGAATGATGGTTTTTCTGTAGTTTAGTTGTAATTCTGATGTGGTTGTGGGAGGAGGCGAGTACCACATTTAACCTATGCCACCATCATGACTGAAACTTTACCTAGAAACTTCTGCATCAGGGTCCCCAGGGTAATGCTGAAGCATCTCTCTACATAGCTTCTGGGTGACTGTGGTTTGCAGCCAGGGGGGCAACTCCCTCCACACTCGGTTGCTGGAAAGTCCCACATTCCTATCTAGCCACCTGACTAGGTAGGTGTTACATCTCTTCTTCTGCTCTGTGGGCCACAACCTTTCGCTTGCTAACAATCTGGTGAGAAGACTGAGCCAGGGCCAGACACAGATGACATGAGGATCTTCATGTCTCCCCACTTTAGTCCTGTCATTGTCACCTGCGGTGTCTGGGATCAAGGCCACCAAGGATAGAGTGGCCCAGGATTTACCAAAAGCAGGAGTGGAAATAAAGCTACAAGTTGAGGAGCTTACTCCTGATACTCTGCACTCACTACTGAAATTACACCCAAGGATATAGTGAGAGTAGTACCAACATCAGCACCAAAGGCCTGTTCCTGGTCAGAGCTTGAAAGTGAAAATAAACAAACAACAAAGTTGAGAGTGTGTGAGAGTCTGTGTGGGGGAGGGAGGCATGGCTGGGGGGGCGGGGTGGGGTGGGCGAGTGAAAAATCAACGAGGAGATGGAACTTCCTAAACCTGGTCTAAGCTGTGAGGCAGCAGCGGGCTCCATTTAACACTGACAACAGTAACAGCAATTATCATTCAATTAACTCCTAGAGACTGCGTTTCACCTCCTCACCACAGCCTTGTGAGGTAAGAGTGCTTACTAAGGTTCTAGAAAGGTTCCGTGAGTTTTTAAGTCACACACACACTCACCAGTTGGTTATGAATTCTCGGCCTTCTGAGTCCAAGACCAAACCTTAAGTCCACTTTGTTCAACAGTGAATCCCATAAATGGCTGAGAGGTAGAAACTCAATGACCATGTTAGTTCATTAGTGTGACTAAAGAGAGAAGTTAAGACAGAATAAGAGACAACACTCATTCCGACTGCAATCTGACCACAAGAAAAGGTCTGAAGACCCACACCCCTTGTGACAGTCACTGTTTTTGGCTTACCCAGAAGCCATTTCCACTGCTTCTTTCAATCTCTTTCTTGCTAACAGAACTCAAAGACAGCACAATGCCAGCTCTCAGGGATAATCAGTAAGTCATAGAGATCCAGGTCCTGTTTGCCAGGAACCTACTTTTCCCTTTTCCTTTGTACCTGGGAGTGGACTGTACTAGTCAAGGAGATGTAAAAGGCTTGTGACCACTTGCCTCCTTCATGCCTGCCCTGTATGTGTTCTGCAAGGACATGTCAATGTCACCTGATATGGAGAAAGGGTCTTTGCTTATGTGACTCATTAAAGATCCTGAGATGAGGGGATCATCTCAGATATTATGTGTGGGCTCTAAATGTTACCACAAGTTCCCTTATGAGAGAGAGGCAGAGGGAGATCAGACACACAGAAGAGCAGAGAAGAAGGCTATGTGATGACAGAGGCAGAGACTGGAATAAAGTGGCCACAAGCAGAGGAGTGCCAGCAGTCACCAGAAACTGGAAGAGGTAAGGGACAGATTCTTGCCTCTTGGGGGGGAGTGTGGCCCAGCCAACACATTGATTTGGGCGCAGTGGAAATTATGTTGAACATCTGGCCTCCAGAACTGTGAGAGGAGAAAGTTCTGTTGTTTTAAGCCACCAAGTTTGTAGTAATTTGTTACAGCAGCCACAGGAAATGAACATACTGCCAAAGCCACCAGTAGGCATTCTGTCATTGCAACTGAACTCATTCTAAGTTATATTTCTCTGTAACAGTCAGAAGATGAAACTTGTGGTTACCAGAGGGGACAGGAGGGGGGAGGAGGTAGGCGAAGGTAAAGGGTCAAATATATGGTGACAAAGGAGACTTGACTGCATGGTGAACACTCAGTGCAATAGGCAGATGATGTATCATAGAACTGTATACTTGAAACTTACATAATCTTATTAATCAGTGTCACCCCAATGAATTTAACAAAATTTAAGAATAAAAGGAAAGTAAAACTTAAGGACAATATAGGTATTGCTCCCATTGCTGACCATAAGAGACACTTCCTAGAAAGCATGTTTTATGTGGATTCTCACAGATGCTGGGAATTCTCCCGGACACCACCCTACCCCTCGGGATTGCCATCTTTTAGGGAGCACACCCACCATTAACATCCCCATGTTTATTTCTCCGGCAGGGAATTAATGCAGCGTTCCCAAAGCCACATTCACTGAGAGCAGCTACACAGACAGGCAGGTTCCTCAGCACCCTCAGTCCCAACAGCACACAGCTGTCCGTGAACATGTGCTAGAACCCGGGGAAGCTGCCTCTCCTCAGTACATCCCACATGTGGGGTTCTGTGTTAGCGGTATGTAAAGAACATCTGTTGGGGTTGGGAGACCAAGACAGGGAGGACAAAGGGAGGGAGAGATGGGCGCCAAGAGGCTGTGGAAGAAACTTTTAAAAAAAAATCTTATTCAGATTAATTTAAAAGCCTCCATAAAAGGAAACCTAGAGCTTAGGTATAAAGGAAATTTTGGTGAAATCTACTTACAGATTACGAGGGCTGCTTTTGCTATCACACCTATGTTCATTTGGGTTCCTCTTGTTCCTCCAAAGCTTAGTGATTTCCTGCTGAATCTCTCTTCATGGGGCCCTCCTTTCCAAATGTCTCTGACCCATGACATGGCCATGCTTCATCTCTCTCTGATCTTCTTCTACCTCCTCAAGACCCATTTTGGGTCCCACTTTACAAGAAGTCTGGTCTTGGGGAGCTGACTGACTTGGTTGTAATGGACTAACCACTGATGTAAGAGTTTTGGCGGCAGGGAGAGCAGCAGTAGGAGCTTGGCAGGGGTAACGGTATGGCAGGGACTGGAATCTAAAAATTTGCTGAGTACTTATTATGGGCCATACCATTCTAGATGTTTTGTATCTAGATTAAAGCAACAAAAGAAACCAGCAGCAGCTCAGAGGCATTAAATACATTGCTCAAGCACGATCTTGACATGGCTGGAATTGTGGCCTCATCACCTCTACCTTTCTAGGTATCTCCTGCAGCTCATGCTGTCTGGTGGCCACAGAGCCCCTCATGACCGAACCTCGAGGAGCTATGGCCCAGCCTGTAGGACTGCACAGTTCACGCGCTTTCTACCACAGGCTAGCTATCATGAGTAGCCCAACCAGATTCCTTGGCCACTTTAAAACCACATCTTACCATTAGGCAAAGACCACAGTAATGCTTGGTGAGTCTAAAAACCATCAATGAATGAGCACTTAAATTAGTGGGTGAAAGTACGATGAGAGGCAGGTATTTGCACAGTCTCAAAGCATCTCTCCACAAGGTCCTTATTAATTTGAAAAAGAAAATAGTAACTGTACAGTGAGACACCACCTTAACCAAGCGACCCGAGCTGCCACCACCAGCAGGAAGATGCACAGGCACTCTGATGTGATGCACTGGGACGGGCAGGTGACTTCCACAGTGTTCCTGACAAAGTGCTGCAACCTCAAGCTACTCAGAGAAAGCTTCAGACACCCCAACATGAAGGCAGGAGAGCCAATCAAATACCCTGCCTGGACTCTGGATTATGGAAGACAAGGAGACACTGAGGAATTGTCCCAGATGGAAGGATAATAAAGGGACAGAAGACAGCTAATGTAGGTGGGATCCTGGATACAACCCTAGACCAGACATAACTGGTGAAATAAGCAAACCTGACTTATTTCTATAAGCCCTGTAGATTTAGCTAATAGTATTATATAAGGTTTAATTTCCTGGTTTAGAGATTTATATTATGATTTTATAAAACTTCTACTATTTATTTTGTAAAATTATTTCAAAATAGGTGATCTCAATATTGGAATTTAGGTATGGTGGCAACTGCTATCCAAGGGGACCCTCTAGGTACCCAGCACATACTGGTAAGCAGCAACTTACTTGGCTGTTTGAAAGCTGATCCTGAAGGTCAAGGTGGCTCAGTGTGTTCCTGCCTAGAGGTCTGGAACTCCAGCCTATGCCCTGTTCCGCTTCCCAGGGTCAACTTTGCTTTTGCAGAGCAACTTTTAGAAGGCTTAGAAGAGAAGTCGGAAGAGTTGGCTCCCAGTAGGAATAAAGTCTAGTTCAGCTGTAGAAACTATCTCTTTCAAGTAAAGAAGAACTGGGAGAATGGTGGGGAATCCAGCTCTCCCCTCTCTACACAATCTCCTCTCAGGTTTCTGAGGGAGATCAACGGGAAGGGGGGAAGGAGTGAAATGTTTATGCTTGTATTCCTTTCCCTTCTTTATTTTAAGACAAGGGAAGCAGCCCCCACCTTATTTCCTGCCTAAAACCATAAAGCAGCCCCAAGCAGACAGCTACCTGTTCTACCAGCCGGGCTGCTTTGTTCCTCTGCCTTTGCATGCGGCAGCCCGGGGCTGGGTTTCAGGTCTCTGAGGCCCTTCCAGTTGTGACAGGCCACTGCTAGCCAGGCCTTGAAGAGCTACTCAGGCTGAGACTGCTGGGAACCACTAGTCCCTCAGACATGCAAACCCTGCATGTTCAGGGCAGGTGGGTCGGCCCCTCTCAGCTGCAGGCCAGCAGCATGGAAGCTGAACTCTGGGGTTGATTCTGTTCTGATTTCCTTAAAGAAAGCTACGGGATCGGAGGATATCACGGAGTTAACGCTGGATCCGCTAGAAGTTAAGACACTAAAATATTATCACTTAAGACAATATTTTATGTAGCAAAAACTCCAATACTGACCCAAGAAGTCTTAGGGTTATTATCACCAAGGCATTAAAATTTTGCTTCAGTTCATCCCTTGTCTTAAAGTTCATCTGTAAAATGAAGACTAAGCATTCTTTTATCTAGGGCAGTGGTTCTCAACCTTCCTAATGCCGCGACCCTTTAATACAGTTCCTCATGTTGTGGTGACCCCCAATTTCATTGTTACAAATTGAACATAATCAAAGCATAGTGATTAATCACAAAAACAATAGTGATTATTCAAAATTACACATATATATGTAATTATATATGTGTTTTCTGATGGTCTTAGGCGACCCCTGTGAAAGGGTCATTCGACCCCCAAAGGGGTCACGACCCACAGGTTGAGAACCGCTGATCTAGGGTGTTTGTTATGAGGTTTAAATGAGCTAACGTATGGTGCTTAAACACTGGTTTAACTGCACAGATTACACAACAAGGTGAACATACTTAATACTACTGAAATGTACTCTTAAAAATGCTTAAGATGATAAATTTTATGTATCTGTATTGTGCTACAACTAACAAAAATAGTTATTTAGTATATCATAAAGAGGTATATAAACATCAGGTGCTATGATTTAACATACAGTTATTTTGTTCTTAATGATTATCATCAGCACATGTATTTATTCCCAAATTAGATGCAGATAAAATCCCAGCATTCTGGTTGGGCCCCCACTCACTCCCACAGCTCCGATGGTCTCTGCTGCTCAGATGGTCCTAGGTCTCCCATGCCCGACCTACAGCTCTGATCCCTCGCACTGCCAACGTGCACACTCTTCCAAACTCATCCCGACGAGTCCTATAAGCCCTGCCCTCAATGCACATTTCCTGGATCCCTCCTTAGTGTCCAACTGATGACATCATTGATCCTATCTGGTCAGCCTTATTTGAAACCTGAATCATCCTTGACTCCTCTGTGAAGTCCATATCCCAGTGGTCACAAAATCATGACAATTCCACTTCAGAAATGCCTTCAAAATTTAAGTCCTTTCTTTCCCATCACTGTAGTTGAGATCCCCATCACCTCTCACCTAAGCCAGTGATGACAACTTCCTCTTCGGTCACCTGGCCAGTTTCCCTTCCTCCATCCCATCCTTCCATCACTGCCAGAATTCTCTCCCAGAAAGTCAAATCTGGTGTGTCATTCACTTACATAAAGTACTCAGTTGCCCCCTTCTGGATCAAGTCCAAATCCTATTCTTGCCATATAAGGTCTGAGTGCATGTAGCTGCTATACCAACCTATACTTGCACTCACAAATCCCCCCTCCCCCACCACAAACCTTGTTCCATAGAAACAGAAGTACTCACTCTTCTCTCCATATGCTAAGGCTTTCACAATTCTTTGCCTTTTGCAGATAATATCTCCTTTGCCTATCACCTGCACCATCCTTGCCTCCCAGCAACCATATGTATCCCTGTTTCAGCAAGATTTAACTCAGATGCCTATTCTCCTAGACAGCATGGTTCATTTTCTACTTTCATACATTATGCCATCCCTCAGTACACACCATGGGAGGTGGGGGTGGTCCATAATTCATCAAAGTGCCTCAGCTTTCCCTTCAATTAGACCGTATCTCTCTGAAGGCTTGTTATGTCTTTGTCATCTTCCTTTCCTTAGTTCCCAGGACAGTGCTTGGCTCAGCAGACAGCGAGGGCTAGTTTGTTGCATGAACTATGAGTGAGAGAAGCCATGACCGAGCCCATTACCTTCCATAGGAAAATCATTTCCAGAAAAGCTGCCTGCTGCAGTTTAAGAAGTACCGCATCAGACGCAAATTAGGTTCTCTGCAATGACTACAATTCCCTTGGACGAGTCATTTACGTTTGTACCTTAGATAAGTAATTTGCTAACTGGAATCCCGGTGACTTCAAAGACCTCTGTATCTCTCAAGGTACCTATCTGACACTTGGGGACTAACTCATCATCGTCTATAATAAAAGTATTAAGGAATTCTGGGCTATTCTGAATATATGCACATATGAGCCCACACTCTATAAAATCCTGTGCCCATCTATAACTTTTAATAGCTTAACTAAAGCAAGATAGAACCGATTTGTGAATGGCACATATGATGATTCTGTGACTATTTTGGCAACTATTGTAATATAATTGTAAACATGTGTTCATATGTGAGACTCTCTGACCACTATGAAGTGCAAACTTTGGATGATAAAGGCAGCTTGGATGAATGGCGAGAGTCCTTTTGAATGCCTAACCCACATGTCAGGAAGGTTAGGATTTGCTTTACAGACACATTGTTGTCTGCCCAGCTCCCATCTTTCTGGGCCCTGTACCCACTCCACACCATACAGAGTTACCTCCAGAGCACAATTTTTGGACAACATGGCTTGGTCTTCTACCTACAGCTGACTGGCCTGGGAATAAACACCTGACTTCAGATAGGCTGAGCCACAGGCATTTCTGGAAAACCTACCTTCAGGAACCTAATCTCCCTGAGCCAATGAGAAGCCTTTCCCTGGATTTTAGTTACTGCATGGAAAAAGAAGAGATGGTCTCTCTTTGACTTCTGCTGGCTGACTCTTAAAGGTATGATGCTGAGGACAGTGGGATGATTTCCACCAACCATCACGAATAAAGCGGACAGGCAGAAAATAGTAGAGACAAGACGAGGAGAACACTTCCTTCTCTGCCCATGCCTCTGAAGTCCAGTCCCTATTTCTGCCTCTCTGATGGTTTGGTTATTTCAACACTTACTTGTATGTCAAAAGCCTATACGCCTCCTTACTTATTAGTTTGAGTTTAATTTCTGTTATTTGAAGCAAAAAAGAAAACAAAACCATGCTAATATAAACTTAAAGAGTTTTAAAATGACCCGGCGACCTCATGAAGGCTCTTGTAGGAGTTCTCAGTATTTCGGGATGGGAAGATCATGAATTTTATCAAGCTACAAAGGGTGTTGGGTTCTTTTATGAAATGAGTAATTGCTCTGTAATTGATTTGGTGGGTAAACTGAATTTAAAAAAATGTCCGCTATTCTTAAAGTGGGCCTACCCTTACATCCTAGAAGTTCAGGAGGGGGTGAGGGTACAAGTGTGACTCTAGTTAAACAAAGTAAATGGTCCACAAATGTTGTCATGTGGCCTCTGGGGACCACATTATTGAAAATTATTGCTGCATTCTAAACAGACCATCTGAGAAGGATAATTACTTCACAATGACTAGATCAATATTTTGTCTTCTTCTTTACTACTTGAGTGATTGGCTCTAAGGCCAAAGGAGAAAATCAGGGCAGTCCCCTGGAACTCACTGCAACCCAGCAGAGGAGATCGATGTGTGTGCTTGGGAACCCATGGAGGGGAGTGAGGCCAGGGAGCACAATCATTAGTGCACCAACTCAATTTAAAATTCTCAATGAGAAAAGCCATGCCTATCTATGGCTCTTTGGTCACAGCATTTTAAAAATTGCCTGCGGGTACAAGGTGTAACTCATTTTATGTGTAGTGTATTGAATAAGTTCATGAATTGAAGACCCTTTCACATACGTGGCAAAGTGAAGAGCATCTTTCCATTCTGTCCAGGAGGGGCCACATCTCGAGCTCAGAAGAGAGAGAGGTGATGATGCTAGAGAGGTGGAGAGATGATGGGGCTAGAGAAGTGGAGAGAGGTCTTTCTGCAGGAGAATAAAGGCAGTGTTCCCGCTGTAGGCAGGAGTGGGTGTTCCAAGTATCCAGCATCAGACTCCACTAACATGGCATTTGTGACAATTTTACTCTGACAGAGTGGGCCCTGACCTGCATCCTACTCATTACTGAGAGACAACCTTACACTGTCCCTTTAAGAAGCATGATTCAACGTAAGTTTCTTATAGCTTTCCAATAAGAGTAAGATAAAGTAATATAAAAGAAATAAGGCATTTTTCCAGAGCGACTGCTTACCTTTAACCTAAACAAAATGCCTTTTACGCACCTTAGAAGCACCATTTATATGCAAGTAATGTGCTAACTGCAAATGGGACTTATTACCTAATTAAAGCTCATCACAGAGCATCTTTTCAGAGCAATGTTTTGTTGGATGTTACAATTACAAGTGAAAGTGATAAAATACTCTTTGAGCATTTCCTTTTATTCCAACATATTACTATTCTCCCTGGACTTCTCCTGTCAGTCCTCAGGCTGATGGAAATGTGGCAGTGAGCGGGAGCTCGGCTCTGAGGCTCAGAGTGCTGCTTCAGACGCCAGACAACTTGGGTTTGAGCCTGCGTCTGCCACTAACTGGTGCAAGACTGGCATGTTACAGATGCTCTCCGTGACTCAGTTTCCTCCTCTATAACCTGGGGATAATATTAGCACCTACCTATTAGGTTGTAGTGGGGATTAAACAAGTCAATATATATAAAGCATATATATGCATTTTTTAAATAATAGTTTTTTCTTTGTAAATACAACACTACAAGATTCGAAGTCAATGAGGTCTAAATAAAAGGTAAGGACCCCATTTCTGCCACCATTAACATGTTGGGTAAGACTCTGAACCTCTTTAAACTTCAGTATCCTAATTAGTAAAATGGGGTAACCATGCCTACACTGGGTTGGTGAATAGTCTAGATGCAATGTGCAAGAGGTCCTGGCAACCATTTCCAACTGTGCTCATGAGAACACCAGGTTCTGTCAAGCTGCATGGGTGCACATGGATTCTGCATTAGGAGGACACATGCTTCCTTCCTTTTGTCTGACCACAGGCCAACAAAACAATCAAAATCAGCCCCGGCTTCACAGAGACTTGCACATACCCTGGCTATAGCTCCTTGGAGAAGGAGCTACTGCCCAATATACCCCAAGGGGTGCATCAAAGAGAGAGAGGGCAGACTGCAGTGGGCGCTGTGGTCAGCCCCTAGTTACAAGGCAGCCAGAAACCTGCCTGTCTGGGATGTCCAGAGACACAGACACCTGCAGGCTGGCACCCCATAAATTCTTTCCCCGGCTTCTTTCTCAAGGCAAGAAGAGAGCTGCCCCTGCCGAGGCCGCGCGCCCCCGCCCTCCTCCACAGCACCTCCGTGCATGAAGTCAGGGCCCTCGGGCTCCCCATCAGACCGCCTGCCTGAAGCACACACTGGAGCCGGGGAACTTGCCTGAGAAGCCAGTAAAATTTTAATGCACTCTGTAGTGCGGTCATGTCATACTCGGTTATGGCAAATAATCCCAGATGCCTGCAGAGGTAAAATGGAGCTGTAATGTGCTTGCCTCCTAACCCGAGCTGACAGCAATGATGTACGACTACCATTAGCGGAAAATATCACTTCAACTAACCCATGATCCAGCTCCGCTCAGGGTCACATTATCCATGAGGAACAAATTACACTCCCAAAGTAAATACAAATTTTCTACACAAAATGGGTACAAAAAAAGGGAAGGGGGTGATCCCTTCCCTTCTCCAGCACGCTGCTGAGTGACACAGATGATAAAGGACAGGACAAATCATTGGCTGACAGAGTGCTGTGCCGTAATCAGCTCAGCCGGCACGCACTCCAGCTGATAAACACTGTATTCTCCCCTTAGTGGCAAATACATAATCTTTAACACGGACATGGCAGCTTTGGATATTACTACCCTTTGGGCTGCAGGAATGCCCCATGCAGCACCTGGAATCAGAAAAGAAAATGCCCTGTAGCCTTGGCAGACCCAGAAACCCTCTGCCAGGGTGGGTGTCAGTGTCTAGGGAAGGCCAAGAGGGTTCCTAAGGTGGCGAAGGACAACACAGAGTGACACTGTTTGGGGGTGCGTAGGTTCAGTGGCCATGGTGATATCATGCCTGTTCTCCCATGTGCTGGTAATAGGAAGAAAAGTCTGGGGAGACCACTTGGATGCAGGAGGCTCTGGACTGGGAGCTTCAAAATGAGCCTCTGTTCAGGCCAGTTCTCCCCACACTGTCCGGGGGATTTGGAGGGGAGGAGAGGAGTAGGTCTGTGACAAGTCCCTTTTCCTTTGGGAGATTTAGACAATCAACAAAGCAACTTCCAGGTGTAACAGGAATATTTATATGGCACCTACTAAGTGTCAGGCACATACTAGGCGTGGGGTACATGCTGGGAGTCTAGGGCTTAATAAGATATTAAATGTTTATACATATATAGACATTAAAATAAGACTGGATTCCTTGACCAAATATGGCTCATGCTTAGTCTTCTGGTTGGTATGGTCTCTGTCTCCAAGTACTCATGGTGGCCCTCAGGTGATTTGCTGCTTGTTTGTAGGAGTTAAGACATACCTTGTAGGCCTTCCCTTTTCACCTTGGGCAATTGCATCCCAGATTTATTTTAAAAATGGCCCATTTCAGAAGAGCTTATACATCTAAGTTGTCAGTGAAACCAAATTGTATTTATTCAGTTTCCTGAGCAACTGCCATGCTTGAATTTTTAGAAGCTAGTGGGGTTGAGGGTGGATTGATAAGATATAATCCAGGCTTCTTGTAGCCCAAGGACAATAAGGCACAGAGAGGAAGGTAGTAGGGTGCTCAAATGGCACTTCTGGGCATATCTCAGCTCACCCTGATATACAGGGAAGCAGCATGTTATGGGGAAAAGAGCCCAGTTCTTGGCATCCTAAGAGACAGTTTATGCCTCAGCACCATCATTTACTAGCTCTCAGAGTTCATTTTCTTTATTTGTAAAATGATGAGAAGATACAGTTGTTGAAAGGACCTATCATTGAGTTTGGTACATTATAGATGGTCAGCAATGCTACATATAAGGATACATGTAGAACCCATAATAAGTATTTAAACATGTCATATAAAATGACATTTGCAAAGTATTTCAAATAATACAATCTTCTCTTCAATGCAAAGGGGTGAGTCTTATTATTTAATTATTACTATTGACCTTACTCTTAATTTTTTTGCTGTCCTTGAGAAATGAGTAGCATCTACATGTTTTAGTCCAAGAAAGTAGGAAGATGAAAATACACTAAAAGCCCTTCCCCCTTCAAAAATAAATACGTAAATAAAGTCAAAACTGAGCCCCTTGGGAAACAACTATCATCCCCGGGATTCCTGGTCAGTCCTTATTTCAAATGCTCCATTCCACTGTCTCCATAAACAAAGAAGTACTTAGAAGACCATGAGCCAAGCTTGGGTTTGGAACATCAGGAGAAAGCAGCTCCTGGCCCCTCTCTAAGTGGCGGGAGATGTCATGCAGGTCTACAGCCAGTGCTTCTCAGTGTGACTCTCAGAGCTCCAAGATGCAGAGAAAGAAGGCGATCGGACCTTCCAGCTGAAACTTTCACACACACATACACATACACACACACACACACACACACACACACACACACACTCTGCATGACTACAAAGAAATTCATACATCTTTATTAAGGACAGAACACTCGCCAACTGGAATTAACAATAATAAGACCCATTCTTCTAACAAAGAACAGCCCAGATTATACGCCATGAGAAGCCACTAGCATACTTCACGTTGTTAAACGTGTCACCTGTACAAAAGCCTTTACTAGGACCTTCCAACTATTCAGATGACTCAGGATTCATATTCAATTTCATGAGGATGAAAAGCATCACTTCCCCCTGACTCCTCCTTGGCTCTGCAACGTCCTTTCGTGGTAAGTCATCAACCCAAGCCGATGGCTCATTCTAGGAAAAAGCAGCTGACCTGTTCTCTGGGATGTGGAATCAGTTACTCAACCCTGCACTTTTCCAGAATTCCTTTTATAGGTTCAAATAATACTTATTATCAGTCCAGTGAGTTCCTAAAGCACATTATGTAAGCTAGCTCTTCATGTGTCCCCATGCACTCCCAAATAGAGTAATTAAGGAACAGAGATTAAGCTAATTGCTCTGCTGCCTACTGACAGGTGCATGGTGACAGACATAACACAGTTAAGCAACTACAATGCCCATGTTGGTTCATCACTAGATACTTGGGGGGAAAAAGTGGATATGAATGTTTCCTTCAGTTACTTGGAAGAGTCAACAGAGATGTGCTCTGACCTACCCACTATGTGCATTCCCTCTTAGGAATTTGAGAATGAAGACAAACCTTATAAAACTTCCTTGTACCTTGGCAAAGAGGAAAGATTTCACATATTAATTTCCCTCTTACTCTGTCATGTTGTTGGGCCTCTGTAAATAGCTGCATAGAAAATCAGGATATTCGGTGTTGGATCATTAAATCCAGGCTCATTTTATAGATGACAAAACTAATACTCAGCAACATTAGGTAACCTGCCCCAGGCCACACAGCTGGCTGGTGAGAAATAAGAAACAGGTCTTCAGAGTATCCTTCTCCATTACCCTCTCACAATGAACAACAGAACATCTAGACCTGCTCTTTCTCCTCTCTATTCATCCTACAGAATAAGAGTGTAACTGAAGACGTCTGACAAATTTCCAGTAACTCTTGAGTATTCTTTTCATTAATTTACATTTAATAAAAAATCTGTACATTTGTAACCTCTAGCTTTTTCAGTTGCATGGCATGGTCTTAATGGGCAGATATTCAACATACACATTCAATGTTAGTGAAGCAATTTTTGGTTTGGCATAAAAATGCTGTGATATGAAAAAAAGAGAAGAACTTAATGGAAGTCAGAATTAAAAATAATCTGCAATAGAAATTTAATGCAAAGATTGTATTAGTAGAATTTTTGGATGGATACGATGGAATTAAGGCAGTTGGAAATACGATGATGTTGGAAGAACAATTTTGACCCAGACATAATCTTAGAGCAGTAAAAAGAGGTTAAGTGGATGGGCATTATGGAAATCAGGCACCCAAAATGGAAAGCTCTTGAAATTCTGCCAGAAGTTGTAGAAATTTCCAAATAAGCTAGCAAATTTACAGATGGCTTAGAAGTGTCTTATGAGAAAATAAAATTGTAAAATAAATATAGAAGGCAGAAGATGAGAGCACATTTTTGTTGAAATTCAGAAAATAAACACTGGGGTTGACATGAACTTTTTTTCTGAACTTGTTTCATGTATCCCCTCCATTTGGAGAGGAGTATCCAGGAAAGGAAATGCAAATTTAGCAAAACAGTGAACTTTACTGAACACCCAATTTGTGCCCGGCATTATACTAGAGCTGAGGATCTGAAGACAAGAACATGGGCCCCTGCTCGCCGCCTGGGGAATGGTTGTTGGCTCTACTGCTGTGAAACTGGAAGGGAGGAGGACATTCCTCTCTGTAGCTGCAAAACAGCACAGCATTTCTGCGTTGTCTCCTGATCAGAACACCTCCTGTTTCAAACCAGGGATGGGAAAGCAACAATGAGGGCCTTCTGAGTCTCAGGAATGTTGCTGAGGGCGCACAATCTTGACCGATTGTGAAACGTGGCCAGTCAAGGGGTGGGACTCTTCCACACTAAGCACAGCCACATGCCCAGTCTTCAGTTTGATATCTCAGCACTTTCTGAGTCCTTTAGGAGCCAAGTTAGGCATGTGGTTTGTGTTGAGCTAGGAACATAAGCCTCTGCTGGTCTCCTCGCTGCTTTTCTTAGAAACGGCACCCTTCCCACACAAGTGAAAACAAAATGATCAAACCTACAAATTTAGCATGGATTAAAAAATTATAATGCAACCAAAAAGTGGGTGCAAGTCGGGGAGACGAAGCTGATGTGGAAAAGAAGTGGTACTGCCCTTGCCACTGGTCAGAGTCCCAGGAGACTTCCAGGCACTGGTGAGCAAACCACAGGAGCAAGGCAACCTTCTCCAGAGGTCACTCAAATGGTTAAAAGCCCAGACAGAGGAACTGCCATCGGAACTCACGCTGAAAACTTCATGAGGAAACTGGGAAGAGTTCTTATCTGTGACGAGATTGTATATGTGTGTTTTGCATGTGTGTATATGTCATGCATCTATAAACATAAGCATGTGGGTTCATATACACAAATACCTGCATAGTTTTCTAGTCTTTCCTCTGAACTCTCAAATTGTTAAGAGCATAGACAATGAAAAAGTATGTTTCTCTTTGACATTTGTTATAAGGTAGTGGTTCTCAAAACCAATTGTGTACCAGACTTCCCTAGGAAGCATTTAAAAAAATACAGATGCTGTGCCCCATCCCAGATGTACTGAATCAGTATGTCTCCCCTGGACATCTGGGAACCAACAGCGTTTGGTATGTGGGACAAGAGCTGTACCATCCAGGACAGCATGCCTGCTTGTGGCTCCAAGGCTTTGCCCAAAAGAAAGCCTGATGTTTAAGATAAGGAGTTCAAAATACATTGTTTGGGGGCCCTTCTGAATCTCACTGCCCTTCCATTCAGCTTGTAGCAGGAAGCAGAGCCTTTGGGGATGAAGGCTGAGCCCCAGGTTCCAGTGAAAACCAATCCTCCTTGAAGTCCTCTGGCAGGTTCCTGGCAGAGCTTGAGCTTTCTAAAGAGGAGGGTAGGCTTCCTCCTGCCCTGAGGGGGTCTCTCCCCTTTCACCCAAGTAAAACTAATGAAACTAACATTTATGGAGCACACACTATGCCCCAGGCCTTGAGCCAAGTGCCTTTACTGAACTGTCACAAGACTACAGGAGGAGCAGTTGTTATCTCCATTTGGCAGATGAGAGAACTGAGGCTTGTCCACAGCTACAAAATGGTAAGGGACGGTCAGAAAGAAGCCTAGGCCACTGGGCTCGGATGCCCAAGTGTTGGACCACTGAACACTAGGCCTTCCAGCCAACTCTGCCACGTGGCCCACACAATAAAAGGGGGATGAGTATATAAAGAGAGAATGACTTTTAGTCTTCACATGAATTTCATGACCCAATAGGAGGGTGTTCTTTGGCATAATGGGCTGCTGTGGCAGAGAAAGAGGAAGCGAGAGGAAATATAGGCCAAATATGTGGAAATGTGTATGTTGCCTCTTTGTTCTCATGATGCCAATTCATTTCCAGTGGGGGATTGGAATAATTGCTTAATGTGGGTGATTAAGGCGCCAAGTGCTGCCTCTGTCACCTACCACAGTGAAGACAACCCCACACCTGAGTGCAGCGCCCCAGCCTTTCCCAACTCCGCCCATTCCCACCTCACCAGAGCCCTCCCGGCTCTCTGGTATTGTGTAAAATGTATTCTCGGCTGGGAGGGGAGGCTGGGAGAGATGTGTTGCTCATGGCTCATCAAAGCCTTTCCACCCACAAGTACATCTTCTGCATTTATGGAAAGCTCTGCTTTTCAGCCCCTTTCCCAGTCACTTCCACATTAATTAGTAAGGGTATCATTTTATAAATTACAGCTTCGTATCAGAGGAAAGCAGAGTTTATCTTAATTCAGTCAGCTGTGTGAAATGCAGTACCCTAATTTTAGACCGCCAGCTCTGCAGATCCCCGCGGAGTAAGAGAATGACAGGTCTTCCAGAGAGAAGTCCCAGTGGGTGCCCTACAAGTCTCACTTCTGCCTCCAACAGCATCCCTGGTGGGGCTGCTGACGGGATCCCAGGACACTGAGTGGCATCTTTTCCACCATTAGCAATTCAGATTTGAATGGGAATCCTCCAAGGGGCACATGAAAGCAGCCCGGTTAGCTGTGGGGCTCCGAGAGGGCCCAGGCAGGAGGCTCTGGCACAGAGGAGGCTGACAGGGCCCGGGCTCTGGCACAGAGCACAAGTCTGGGGGGATGGTATTAAAGCCAGTGATAAACACTGGACAATCCCAGTCCAAAAGGGGAGCCTGATAGTCTTAACCATAACAGGGCGAGCAGGCATGGCTGCAGTTTAAGAGTCCCAATTGCTCCTGTCAGGAGCCCTGGGAGGAATGCCCCGGGGAGGGGAGCAGCGACAGGTGAAGTGAGTGTGGTTGTGGAGCAGCTCCCAGGTAAGAAGAGACCTGCAGGGCCACCAGAGTCCACAGGAAAGACGACAGGAGCGGGGTGGAGGGCAACAGAGGCAGAAGTGCGCACAGGAGGGAGGATCAGTCCGAACGCCCGCCCTTCCCCTGCCATCTCCCCACTCCCACGGACGTGCCTATATATACATCTCCTTATTCTCCTGCATTGCCCTTAATCGTCCTGAACTGAGTGGTGGGCACCGGCTACTTCCCACCGCCCACAGTCTGGTCTCATAGACTGAAGCCCGAACAGCAATGACTTGGGAATCTGGTCCCCGGAAGGATTAGTTTGCAATAGGTGGAAACACCCGGATCCCTCTGAAAGCCAGGGGCAGCCTTGGTAATTGCCCAAATGACCCATTAGCTGATCGTCTTGAGGAGTGGTGCTGAGACCTGGAGGACTCTGAGGTCGGGCCTGAATGGGCCCAGGCGTGGGGATTTCACAGCTTCCCCGTGACCAGGTGTGCCGCCAGGTTGAGACTGCCTATGAAGACATGCACACAGAATGCAAAACCAGACATCCTCACCACCTCTACCACTGCTGGTAGGTGACGCTTCCGGAATTCACAGCGCCTTCCAAGGGGCTGTGAGAACCCGAGCAGGCTCATCCCCTTGGAGAAGTGCCACCACCTTGGACAGAGAGGCCCACATCACTGCGGAAGAGCCGCTGGAATGGCAGCAGGTACTTGTCCTGCCTGCTGCCTGTGGTGACACCTGTGCCACATGGGATGTGGCCCGACGGCTCCAAGGGTTGGTGGGCACGCCTTGAACACTGCCCTCCACGCTGCCCATGCGCCTCTGGCACCCACTACACACTGGCGCCCGAGACACCAGGAGACTGGCTTCGAAGCAGCTCGTACTCTGGGGGCTGGAGTAAGGAAGCTCCTAGCTGTCAGTTAAACAAAAGACTAGTCCACAGCCCCCTTTGCAGCGTGTACTTTCGCTGTCATCCAACAGCCCATTACCATGTCACAGCACCGCACACCCTTCCATAGGTCACTTTGTTTAAAATGACACGGATAATGCACATGTCAGCAAGCTGACAGTCCTGGCCGTCCTTCAGAGATAAAAACCTCAGGGCGAGAGCCTGTTCTTATCTGGGGACACGCATTGGTCTATCATCCAAGTCAGGCAGAACATGATTTCTCCAGAGAGCACTTTTTTCATTTCCTGATTTTAAGGAAATCAAATAAGCACCATTTGTCTTCATCTGAATATGCTTGACCTGTTCAAATGATGATGTCTCGCATTTTATAACAGGCTACATATGCTGAATTCAAATTAACAACAGCACCGAACAAGAGCCTTCACATCCCTCTCGGAGGCTGGCAGCAGAGGAGGAGGGCGAGTCTGGGCTGATGGAAAGATCCCAGTAAACGCTAACTGCAGATGCTGAATAAAAGCAGCAAGCAGGTAGGAGGAGATGGAAAATGGGGCTCAGGGACGCCGGCTCCGCAGGACAGATCCAGAAACTGGGGAAGGGAAGGGAGGACCAGCAGTTCCTTTGGGTGCCAAGTAACAGATAAACCATAATATTCAGGTAACTTGTGGAAATACATAAAGTAGGAATAAAACTGGAAAGAAGTTGGGTTGGGGGATTTGAATACCTAGGAAGAAAGACCAAACAGACAAACCATCCCTTTGCTTCAGGCAGTAGGACGTTCACATTACCAGGCCGTGGTCCAGTCTTCTGAGAGCTCAACCCAGAGCTCCCGTTCCTCACCCACGCGGAACCGGATACACCGAGGCTGGTGGCCATCAGCCTCGAAACAGAGCGCACCTGCTGGAAGAACTGCCCTCCCACCTGGCCATCCACCTGATGGGAGAGTGCAGTTCCCCTCTGGCCGCCTCTGCTCACCCCTCGCCCCAGGATGACATTCCTAGAAACATTACCATTGACATCTCCATTGAGAAGGCCCATATGCACAGAGAAGCAGGAAGAAGCATATGGGCCAGTAAGATAAATGAAAACATGACATTATAAATACATACTAGCACATTTAATGTTCCAATCAAGGATTAAAAAAGAAAAATCAGATGGCTATGAAAATAAATCATTTCCTCTTTTGAAATCTTTTATAATGTGAAAACTTAGTGTCACATATATGCACTATTAAAGGACTTATTTAAAAAAAGTGGACCTCACAAATTAGTTGTTATCTCTTATCAAAGAAAACATCACTATGTGAATAACACCTGACTTTACAGAAGAGAAAGGCGCTGCCCCCATGAAGCTGGTACCACCCCACCCCCTGCAGCGTGTGTGGAAGAACCATGGTGTTCGGTGTCTATGTACTGTGCCCACAATTGGGGGCGGGGAGTCTTACCTTCTCTTCTTGGTCACTGTCGCTGTCGCACTGAAAAAGAAAACAAGAGAATGAGGGTTAGTGCAAAAATGGAGTAGGTTTTTGTCTTTAATACAGAAAACAAAAGCAAGACCAAGGAAGGCAAAAGGAACATGGTCTGAGCTGGGTGGAGATTCTTCGGCCCCAGTGCTGGTAAACGGGTAAGAAGCAGGATGCCGAGCAGCTGCCCGCTGTGTCCTCTGTGCCTGTGCTCTGTGGCTCTCCTGTGGGCAGTCTGGTGTATGCTCATCACCCCAGTAAGCCCTCCCCTGTTGCATGGCAGAGGGGATGCCCAGCGGGAGCCAAGCTGGCCACAGGGTTAAGGTGAATCAAGATCATTCAATGGGATTGAGAGCAAAATCAATTCTTTAATGGAGACCTTCTACCTTCTATTGTCAATGGCTGTCTCACCCCTGGTGCGTTTCTAGAAGAAAAGAGGTAAACCGCTGGGCACTGCCTTCTCTCATTTGGACTGGAAAGGAATAGAGCATAATGGGTGAGGCTCACCACTGGGAGGCTGCCTTTTCCAGAGAACAGAGGGAAGGTTCTCCATAAAATACGTGCTAAGGATAGAGGTCAGGGTACCAAATCAACAATATGGGCCAAAAAAAAAGTTTTAGGACAGTAGACTCATTTGCACCATGTCTAATCGATCCCATGTGCCAACTGTTGAGCTGGGTTTGGGATAACCAGGAATGATAATTAACTCAAAGGGAATAAAGAATACAATTTTTTTTTAAAAAAAACCAAGAATGTTCTGTTATCCAATATCTTGTTTTTTTTTTAAGGGACATGTTTTGTTAAAGTAAATGCACAGCAGATAAACAGTTCATTCACCCAAATGCCTTTGAGAAGCACGGCGGACGTTTAAAGAAGACCCAGGGCTGTCTGTCCCTAAGGTAGCTTTCAGTTTAGCTGTCCAGTCACGCACCGTGGAGTGACCAGGATATGTCCTGAGAAATATGCTGTTTAGTGATGCCATTGTTGTATGAACATCACACAGTGCGCTTACAGAAACCTGGATGGTAGAGCTTACTTCACACCGAGGCTACAGGTTCTAGCCTACTGTTCCCGGGCTACTGGCCTACACAGAATGCTTCTGTACAAAACAACATGAGGTTAAGTCAAGCGCAGGAGAGAAGGAGGCACTCAAGAGAGGCAGGAAACAAGAGCTGTATGAGGCTGTGGCTGGGATAACACTGCATACTGTTTTTCAGCAAACTTTTTTTTATAAGAGAAAGAATACACTCTGAAATAATAATGAAAAAGATAGGAAATACATCATCAACCCATAACACGGTCGTAATTATTGTCAAGCATTATGTACTGCACAGAATTACACTTCTATAGGACTGGCAGTGCAGTAGGCTTGTTTGCATAAGCATCTCCACAAAGACACCAGTAACGAGTGGCACCACGATGTTACAACAGCTGCAACGTCCCTTGGTGATAAAAATTTTTGAGCCCCACTACAATCTTGGGGGACCACCGTCATATGTGGTGGTTGACTGAAACACTGTTGCGGTGCATGACTGCAGAAATAGAGTTAGAACACAAACTCTGAGCAGGGGGTGCATGATCAGAGCTATGTTCTATTAAGATGACGCTTCCCACGGTGGAGGAGAGAGTGCACTGTGGGAGAAGCCGGGTCATGGGGACACCAGTTTGGCAGCCATCGCACTGTCTACACCAGCAGGGCGCGTGGTTTGAGAAAGAGATGAACAGATGGTAGAGCAATTCTGAAGGTAGAACCAACAGGACTTGATAACACATGGATATGGGAAGCAAGTCAGAGGGATGAGTTGAGGATGCTGCCAAGGAATTTTAGTGTGGCCACCTGGATGTGGGAGTTGATGCTGCTATGAACAGACACAGAAAATAAATTTGCTTATACAGCAGTCACTACTGGCTAGATACCCACAGCCATTCACAATCCCTTCTCTTAGTCTGTACCTTCTCCTGACATTTGGAAAATGAAAAAGCCAGATATTCTCTCTTTTCCAACTTTCCTTGCAGCTGAGGGTGGCCATAGATACATTTTTGGCTGAGACTTGAGGAAATGTCTTCTGACGGTTCTGGAAACATTTTCTCACCTCAAAAGAGAAAGAAAAGCAGAAGCACTTGCCTCTTGCCTTTGAACATGACTGCCTGAGAAAGTGATGTCTGGATCTGGGGCAGCCATCTTGCAGATATGAGGCAAAAGAGCCAAGTACAAAAACAAGATGATGGGGCCAAAGGAAGAAAAACCCTGGCACAATTGAGCCACCTGAACCACCCTCAGAGCGGCCCACCTCTGGACTTGTTTGTTCAGATAACAGTTACAGTACTGAAGCCACAATTGAAAATAACCCTCACCCCATCCAAAGGGACATGTTGGTATTATAAGACACACTGTGGGGACTGCTTCCTCTTCCCAGCCTCAGCTGTCCGTGCTACCAGCACTTAGGGGCTCACTTCACAGCCGTGCGGACTGGAGGGCTGTCACATTTTCTTTCCACTGGACCCTCGCTGCCATAGGCTTACCCGAGTTCTAGTGACAGCGCTGTAACCAAGTACATCTGGATCATTTTCAACCAAGCTTTCAACCTCAGATGGTCTAAGCTAACTCTCTTGCCTGATGAGTGGATTTCTCTATTGTAAAAAGTCAAATGAGCTGAGAAAGAAAATGGTGACATGGCGACTTTGAAGGCCTAGAACAGTGGTTCTCAACCTTCCTAATGCTGTGACCCTTTAATTCAGTTCCTCATGTTGTGGTGACCCCCAACCATAAAATTATTTTTGTTGCTACTTCATAACTGTAACTTTGCTACTGTTTTGAATCGTAATGTAAGTATCTGATACGCAGGATGTATTTTCATTGTTACAAACTGAACATAATTAAAGCATAGTGATTAATCACAAAAACAATATGTAATTATATATGTGTTTTCCAATGGTTTTAGGCGACCCCTGTGAAAGGGTCGTTCGACCCCCAAAGGGGTCGCGACCCACAGGTTGAGAACCGCTGGCCTAGAACAACAGACAGCTGAGGAACAGTTCTCCTGATGGTGTGCTTTCCCCATTGCCTTTAATTAAGCCTTCCTTGAGGTTCCCAAGTTCTGGGCACATTTTTAAGGGTGACAAAGCATGATTGGGGGGGGGGGTGGAGATGGAAGAGGGACAAGGATTAGGCCAGGCAGGCTCATTTTCCCAGCTGTTCACAGCCACCTTGTGAGGTAAGCAATGACCGCTGACGGCTGGAACACAGAGGGAATGGGGAGGTCGGGAAAGAACCTCCAGTGTCCACACCGCCCCCCATCCTAACAGCAGTGTGTCCCTGGGAATGGGTACTTCTATCAAAGTGTTAAGCTTCCTGCTTTCCAACGGTCCAGTTCTAATTTCAAGGTCCACTTAATTCCGCATCAAGTAATTACTGATATACCCAGAAGCACCTTGTCTCCAGAGCTAAGCATATGGTGGGGAGCTGAGACCTACTGGTATCCATTATGGAAGCAGCACGGATGCCAAGCCGATTAAAAACGCTCAGGCTCCCCACGCAACACGCGGGTGAGTGACAGCTCCTCGACAAGGCCAGTCGCAGAGTCTGCCAAAACAGTCTCTGCTGCGCGGGGGCCCACATGGTGCGCTGAGAAAACAGTTCCATTTCTGGTATTAAATTCCCACACTGACCCGGGGACTTTGCCGTGAGCTCAGCAGGAGCGCGCCATCCAATTTACAGCCTCGCTCTCTGGAGCCTCGAGTGCCAGCCCCTGGCAGAGACGAATGATGGTCAACCCCTCCAGCTCATAAATTATGCAAAAGCAATAAATGCACTCAGCAAACAGCGCCTAACGTTTGCCTAGCCTGGCTCCTAACACACTCTGTAAAAAGCCAGAAGCTCGGCACATACAAGAGGTCTATTCCACTCATAAAGGGGGTTTGTTGACAACTCCAGACGGAAAGCCAGCCATGAGCCTAAGGAGTCTTTCTGCTTCGCTGGCAGCGGTTTATGGGCCTGCTTTATGAAAAAGGGAGGCTGTTTTATAGAGTCAGTGTGGGGAGAATTCATGGTCTCAAATTCACATTTAATACACTGTGCAGCTTTCATACCCTAAGTTCCATACTTGGTGGATTTTCGGCCAAATGATTCTTGGTCTTGAAAGGTTAAAAGAAGAAGTGTCTGCTCCCCAATCCCTAGGTACCCACTCCAATTTATCAGAGTTCACACTGAGCCACCTCCTCATTCAGGTGTATGTTCTGCATGAGGCTGGGAAATGGAAAAGGCATGTCAAATGCAGAAACGGGGTCCCAGCTGGTTTGGCCAGTCTAAACATTTTGACATCGAGGTCCTGCACTGGTTTATTAGCAAACAGGTTGCACACTAACGACCAGCTCGAGGTGACAGCGGACTCTCCATGACTAGATTTCAAAGTCCTTTGTGCAAAGCTGAAAATATTTTCCTGCATTTTAAAAGCAAGCAGTGAAAAGGAACAACCAGCCCTTATACTAACCCACCCGGGGAAGAATTCTTGGTCACTCAGTCTTCAGACAAAGATACCACCCAAACCCACCACAGACAAAAGAGGGAAATGAGGTATGGGATCCAAACCACGTGCCTCAAATGCAGAATTAGAAAGGGACTAGTTCCTCACCTGACTACATGCAGACATTCCAACACATCACCATGCACTTCATCGTCCCCTTCCTCCCGCCAGCTTCACAAATTAGACCTGAACCTTCGGAGGCACCTCCTTCCTCTCCCAGACATGTCACATCCCCCTTAAACTCTTCAATCAACCAATAAACCAACTAACCCACCCACTTACCTAATAGTTTTTCCTTTAAAAAATTAATGCATATTTATTGACTACATTTTAAAAAGTCACCCACCAATCTGCCATCCAGAGACACTGTCAACCTATTTGTACAATTCTTTCTAGTCTTCTCCATCCTTTCCCTTCTTCACGCACACACATTTTAGGAAATGAAATCCTAATATTTTGTAACCTGTTTTGTTTTTGCATAATATGCCAAATACTTTAGTTTCATGAGTAACATTGACCCAGTACCATCACTTATAAAAAAGGCTGCACTGTAATCCACTGTTTGACTTGTAAATAACAGCTAAAAAGTTCCCTAGTGCTGGATATTTTCATTGTTTCAATTGAACATCCGAGATTTTCCCCTTGTACACGTTTGCCAATATTGTTTTTTCCTTGTATCTTTTCATGGCCCTTCCCGTTCTGCATATTCTTTAATGCCTTGTCTCCCCAGAGCAGCACCTGCAGTTCCACTGTTTCTAGATGGCTTCCAGGGGAGTCCTTGAAGAGTCCCTAGGTTCCATCTACCATTTCTATGTTGAGACTAAAAATCTCTATGCTCACCATTTGCCAGCTCCATGGCTTTGGTAAAGTCTATACATCTCAGTTTCCTTAGCTGTAAATGTGGGTGATAATGCCATTTCCCTCCTAAGAACATGAGAATAAAATGAGATAATATGTGTAAACAACTTAGACAATGCATGGCTCAGGGTACGTGCAGACAATAACTGTTAACTATTATCAACTCGTTTCTCTGTGCTAATCCCCTCCCACTCAAGCCCTATGAACACCTCAGACTCAAGCATCCCTCTAAATCTAGGCCCACCATCCTTTGCTTACCCAACCTGTCCCTCTCCCATGCTGTTCCCACCATCCTTGAGCAGACCTACCTTCCTTTCTCACCCAACATTATCTACTCTGCCTTTTAAACCCTCTCCATCTCCACGGGCATGGACACTGCACTTTAGTGCAGGCACTCACTTCATCATTACAAGAGGCTAATGATGCTTCCCCGGACCCACTGTCTCTTCTTTTTCTGATCCAAGTCCTTACTGGCCACCATGGACTTGCTCAGTTTCAATGTGATCATGACATTTCCAACTTCCCCACCCTAACTTCTAGCCATGCCTTCCGCACAGTGCTCCTCAGCCTTTCTGTGGAGATGGGCCGTTTGTTTTTGTTTTGTTTTCCAATACATTGTGACCAATAATTTTATAATATACAGTTAAAAAACAAATTGCTAGAAAAATGAAAAAGATATAAACTATGTTATTTGATTTAAAAGATGTAAAATTACTCTATTGAATTGTTATAAAAGCTTTCAAATTTTTAGTCTCAACTACCTTACTAACCTCATATCAGACTAGTTACAACCAGCTGATGGATGGGCCTCGGTCTGTGTCCATACTGTTGAATAGCGAAATTCCAACATACCCCTTGCTCTAGCCACACCTGTGGGACTTGGTCACACCCTCAGCCTTTAACGATTCCCTCTGCTTGGCATTCTATTCCATCAAGTTTCTACCTAAAAACCTTTTTTTAAAAATATATTTTATTTTTTACAGAGAAGAAGGAGAGGAATTAGAGAGTTAGAAACATCGATCAGCTGCCTCCTGCACACCTCCTACTGGGCATGTGCCCGCAACCAAGGTAAATGCCCTTGACCGGAATCGAACCCGGGACCTCTTGGTCTGCAGGCCGACACTCTATCCACTGAGCCAAACCCGTCAGGGCCTAAAAACCTTTCATGTGTCTCTAAAACCACAGTGACTGTTCCAATACTCTTCTTAGAAGAATTCTTAGAATTCTAATGCTTTTTATGATTAATTGCTTCTGTCTCCATCCCTCACAAAACTGTATTTCACTGTTTGCCTCACGTCTTCCTCACCAGAGAGTGATCCCACCCAGGGAAGGGCAGCGCCTTCCTCATCTTTGCATCTCCAGGCCGTGGGACATGGCAGGGCTCAGTCATACTGACACATTTATCCCGTTCTTCTTTGGAATTGTTCCAAGTGTGGTTGATTCCACCCAACACAAGCAAACTATGATTTAAAAGACAAGTAATTCCAAAGGAAGAAGGCACAGGAAACACGGACTAACTTGACTGCTTAATACAATGGGATGTATGTTTGAACACACTGGGCAGCGTTAGAATTGTCAGAAGAGCTGAGAGTTGGGGCTCAGAAGAAAATATCTTCTATTATGTGATTATGACTTTATTGTATGTCCTCAAAAGCAAACATTTCTCATTTCCATTTAGGAATCGCAATACCTGTGTTTTAAGACTCTGATCCAAATTGAAGCAAGTCAAGGTCTGCGATACCTCCCTGCCTCATTCAGAATGAGGGAACGAAATGGAATTCTAGGGACCTTGTGATGGAATGCATTCTTAAGCAGAAAGTGGCAATCATTGAATATATCACATGCAATGACATTGAGGAGGGCATTGCTCTCTATTCTGCTCAATGGACCTTGCTGGAGCAGTTATTTCGTATCTCAAATCCATTTATCACTGCCACCAAAGATGTCAGGGCTGAACACCATTGCTGAATAAAGTTATTTTATTCTCCTTTCTGCCTAAAGGAAATGAGAGGAAAATGAGGGAGAACCCCAACTTGTAAACCACTGTGTCTAACATCAGGTACAATTTAACTTTGCCAGTGACAAAACAAATCGGTTCCCCTTTGGGGCAGGTGGTTTATCTAAGCCTGTAAAGACATCCCTCACCTAAAAGCAATTTCAGAAGAAGCCACCTGCAGAAAACATGACACTTATTTTCTTATTTAAAGAAGTGAGGTGGTGGCACAGTGACTAAAAACATGTCCACTATCATCTTCCCACCTGCCCAGGTCCTTGTACATGCAAAACGGGCAGCCGCTAGCTGTTGTCTGTCCCTGTTACCTCACAGAGCCCTCATTTCCATGGCTTACAGTCTTTTTACAGGCTTGGACTTTAAGTGAAATTTAAAGCTCTTGGGGCCCTAGAAATAAAAGGTTTAATCCTGAAGATTTGAGGTAGTCTTCCTGATTACAAAATGATGCCATTGGTTCCTCCTCCCCTCTAGTGCTACAATAACTATGTCTGATCAAATGAAATCACCCCCCCAAAATGAAAGCCTAATAGAAAAATTGGTATGCCAAACATAGCGTAAAATATAAGAACAAAGTTTCTGACAGTTACAAAATGAGCACACTTGAAAATCATATAAGGTCCAGCAATATGCAGCAGTTGAGATATAAATGAAAGTAAGCTTTCAGAAGCTTCTGGAATTTTGTATTGGTGAAGTGCGATTCCCCGCATGGGGAGCCTGCAGAATTGGGCAATTTTGCAAGTTCTCAGCTTGTACTGGCTAGAGTTCAAATGCCCGATGTGATTTGAGGGGCTAGGGGAACACTTCTTATTCTCCCTCTAGGGTCTCTTTGATGATCACACAATTTCATTCAATACTAGTAAATAATTTTAAAATGCCTACTATGCTGGTTCATTTTGACTACTGATTAGAAGTGTAAATATACTGACAAATCATTTTGTTCAAACCTGAAGTTCTAAAGCTCACAAATTTATCATCAATATTTTTTTCTTTTTGTCACTTTGAAATCCAGGTGTATTTCATAAAATACTCTGTATGCTGTAAATTTCCACTTAGCTCATTAAAATATTGTGGGGTTTTTGGAAGTAGGAAAATAAGTGGATATTTCACAAATATTTGGAGAGTTCAGCATTTTCTTGCCTTAGAAGAAAGGAAGTCGCATTTTGCCAAGTATAAGCATACATAAAACCAAAGACGAAATTTACTTAAAACCCAGAGCCCACAAAGCCCAGTGGTTGGCAAAATGAGAAAAATGAATTTCTTGTCCAAAGGTAAAAAAACTCAGTCTAGGGCTGGGTGCTTTGTAAAAGATCTCTTTTAAGCTTAAGCACCAGATCCTTTGCCTCTTTGTCATTGATTTACCGATTCTAAGTCATCAATAGCATTAATCCGTGCCTGCCTAGGGACCTATTACAGATGACTTTGAAGATGGTGTAAAGCAAGAATGTATTATGAGTCCACAGTGTTAGTAGCAGGGAGACCTATTCTTCTGTGTTCTTTGGCGGTATTCTATGTGACCCTGGAGTGCTGCACTCTTCCCTTTCCTGATCAGTCTCTGGTTTCCTTGGGTGGGGCTGGAGCCCCCTAGGTTTGCTTCAACTAAAGCTCGGTTCTTTCAGAGTCCTGTGCTAGCTAATAAAACCCAAATCTGCTGATAAGCAAAAAGGAGAAGTATGTTACGGGTTAAAATAATACAAGAGTCTATTTTTTCCGCTGTGTTGTGATCCATAGAAATCACCCTGAGCCTTTTCCCTTTCTTCTCTGCCTGGGAAGCCAATTGCTTTGATTGCAGTGATATGAGCTAGCTAAAATGACTTGCCCTTGCTTGTGAGGCAAATGGAACATGCTAATAGAACTTATCGCATTACCCGATGCAAAAGTGCCATAGCTCATTACTTTAAGATAAAAGGATATCATTGCAGACGGCAAGCAGAATTGACTTTCTGAGGCCGACTTGATGATGATTTAATCAACTGCTCTCTTTCACTTCTCATCTCTGCGCCTGTCGGTTTCACAGGTGCCGTTAAATGAGACACTCAGAAAGTGAGCGGAGGGAAAGAAATTGCTGTCATTACTTTTCAAGAAAGGAGGTATGCAAATTTTCGACAGAAAGATTGCGTTCATAATGGGCCTGGTAAAATACAAGGATCATGCTTGACAGGTGAGGGCAAGCCATTTGTATGTCCTTAAAGTAGAGCAACCGTTCGTTTAGAAATGCGCTCCGTAAAAGAAACTACAAATGAGAGGTCTGGCGGGGCTGGGGGGAGAGGCAGGCCAAAGCGCACAGGGTTGGTCCAAGCTGGTCTGAGCTTTAGCGAGGAGGACGGTGCTTGAAGTCAAATCCTGGCTCTGCCACATGTGAGCTATAGGACCTCTGGCAAGTATCTTAACCTCTCGGTGCCTCAGTTTCATCACCTATCAAATGGGGCTATTGACAGTATTTACCTCCCCGGCTGTCGAGAGCACTCACTGAGTTAATAAACACATAATAATAATAATTTAATATATAAATTAACACGAAAGGGTAAGGAACAGTGCCTGACACATAAAAAGCACTCTGTAGGTATTAAAAAGCATTCATTCATTCATTCTTTAACAAAGAGCATCTTTTTTTTTTTTAAGAGTACATATGCCAGGTGTTGGAAATCTAGTTTAGATAGAGTACAATTCTTCATTGATTTCACTTATGTAAGTCTTGCTCCCCCAGCAGATGGTGAGCTCCTCGAGAGAGCAGTTTGGAATCATCACAGGCCCCAGGGCAGTTTTAGGACCCTAAACCATGCCCGATAACAATTTGATGATTTATGGATTCCTCCTCCCTCCTCTTCATTTCATATTTCTGAAACTGTGCAGGACGCTCAAGCCCTTGGAGGAGTCTCCTCCTGAGGCAGGAAATGTCTGTCATTAGCTGGAACCTCAGGCGCTCGCCATGTGTCCTGCGAAGCCTGGAGAAGAATGGGGTGCAGCCGGGAAGAACAGACAGTTGGCTTGAATCCCCTTCAGAAAGCAGAATGAATCTGAATAGATTAAATGATCAGGGTAGTATGAACAGAGGTGTTTTTCATCCACTTTGCCTTCAATAGGTAATTGTTCTATTTTCTCCAATACTCAAAGTGAAAGCATCTTTCTTAAAGTGCCTGTAGCTCCGAGTTCTTTTTCCCCAGGTAATGAAGCTCCTGCAAGCCATGCTCCCTTCCAGCCTGTTGTGAAGCACTGCTAAGCTGCACCTACACGGCTCAACTCCCTGCCAAAGGGACAATGTCCACCGAAGGCAAAAGGAGGAAGAGGAGGGTCCAGGCAGCAGAGCAGCTTTGAGCTGTCTCTTTCGGAAGAGCCTGGCTCCTGAACTGCATTTCACTGCAGCATGGCTCTTCCAGGGGAGAAATTCTCCATAGGAGCCATCTTAGAGCATCTCCCCTACAAATGCCAGCCAGCAGCTACTGGTTATTGAAAAAGAATGCCCTGACAGCAGCCTGGAGGGAAACGTTACAAGCTCTCCATTCTCAAGAAGTTAATTTAAGGCTTCCACCGGCAGAGGCAGCACTTGAACCCAGTTCTATTCATGTTCTCAGCCTTGGACTTCATGTTCTCTGCAAGTACAATATACCACCCCACTCCCTCTCATGCACTATCCAAAGGAACTACCTGAAAAACATCTTGTGGGTTGACTGTTTGGCAAAGGGTAAGCCAAGCTGAAACGGAACGGAGGGAGCAGAGGCCGTGGGCAGCAGAGAAGGCAGCCGTCGGCCACATTTCCACTCCATCCTGGGCAGCTCTCCCTCCGGAGGAGGCCCAGCACAGTGCCCGGCTCAGGGACTTGCTCATTCAATCTGCGGCTGGCCCAGGTTCAAATTCTGACCCCTCCACTTAGCAGCTGTGCAGTCTTGGGAAAGGTACTTAACACCTGGGAGCCTACCCCCTTTTTTTTTTTTTTTTAATTCTCACCTCAGTATATATTTTCATTGATTTTTAGAGAGAGAGGAGGTGAGGCAGGGAGGGAGGGAGAGAGATATCAATGTGAGAGAAAAACATTGATGGATTGCCTCCAGTATGTGCCCTGACTGGAGATAGAACCCGCCTTTTGATGTACAGGACAACACTCCAACCAACTGAACCCACTGGGGCTGGAGCCTACCTTTTTTTTTTCTTAATTGTAAGAGGGGGTGATACATGCCCCACAGGATTTTTTTGTGAGAATTAAAATTTCACAGTTCAAGCATGTGAAAGCACAGAAAGAAAGACTCAATAGCTTTATTCTTCCAAGTCTTTATAAAAGCTATGTTATATCAAACTCAGAAATGAGGTAACATAACAGTTATTTAAATGTTGGGTTTCCATTTTTTTGGGGGGTGGTGGTGGTCATTTTATTGCCAGAGGGGAAATCATATTCTGCAAGGATTTCTGCTTGGGCGGTGTCTGAAGACATGATACTATGCTATCCAAAAACAACAACCAAACAAACAGAAACTACCGTTCTCTCTGAAGCAGAGAACAATAGGAGTCTTCTGGTAATACATGGGCTTATTTCACTGATCAAATACCAAGAAGGCAAGTCACTTTATTTGTATTTATTTATTTTTATACTTCTTATTGTTGATAGTATTAGGGGGGAAGGGGAGATATCTATAAGGCAAGACCCTTTAGAATTCAAGTTTCTAAGCATTCCTTTACGTTCTTGATGAGAAAAAAGAACTGGTGGATACAATTTGGATTTATGCTTCAGTCTAATAGTAGTCAGTAATCTGTGTATAGGGACTCATATAAAATGCATAGATATAAGATATGGGGTCTAAACTTGTAGGTTATGTATAGTGCAATAATGACGTGGGCTTTGACGTTATTAAGATGTTCACTCAAATTAAAATTGGCAGAATAAATAGACAGACAAGATAGATATAAAAAAACACACCAGGTGATTATTAGTACAACTAGGAAGCCAGCCATTTTGAAGTTTGTCCAGAGATTCTCACCGGTCCGAATAAGGAGCTCTTTGGACAGCCCTGTGCACAAGGTTCATTTATACGAAAGGCCTACTTACGGATGGATCTAACAAAATTAACCAACAGAGTAACCTTGGGAAGAGATAAAACTTCCTAGAGCATTAACGTAGGTACCTGCAAAGCGGGGGATTAGTTGAGAGACTATAGCTAACGTGTTTGGCACTCAGTAGGCATTCAGCAATTCAACCACTTCTATCCTCAGGGACACCCAGGGATGTCTGTTCCCTCTTTCGCATGGAAGGAAGCTTTCTCTGGCTTTCCTCGCCATCCTTCACCTATTGGTTTCCAGCATCTTCAACACTGTGGTCAGTTTCCCCAAACATAGCTCAGAGTTTGTAAGTTACATTAGCAGAATATCCGATGGAAGGTGTCATAGAAAGTGTGTAGCTGAGATAAAGAACTAGACAGTGGTTAGTGGAGTGCATGCTAAGGTGTGTGAATGTGGTGGCTGTCTTAATGCAGCCATGAGAAATACATGGAAACAACCTCAAGGTAAAAGTAAATCCTAAGACGGTAATGCCATATTCTTGAAGAAATCTGATCATAACGATATTCTTTTCAGAAAATTAGGAAACTCAAACTCCAAATATACTATTTTTTCTTACATTGGACTCACCCTTAGGCCAACAAAAGCAACTGGAAAGGGATGGGAAAAGGGAAAATGGTGCTCTCATATTGCTGAAACATAATGGCCACCTATCAACGTCTCACAACCAGATTGCTTGCTTTGTTTTTAAAATGCAAGGGAGTGAAAAGCACAGCTAAAGGAACAGAAATAGGGCCTGAGACAAACTGATCTACAATTATTAGAAGGTGGTTCGAGAGGATCCAAAGACATGCCAGACTGGTTCCCCCGCGCCCCCCCCCCCACTCCTTTATTAGGTGCTTTACTATTGCCCTTCTTAGAATTCAGACTCATAACTGGGATTTTAAATTGTACCTAACAACAGTCTTTATTGTAGGATGGCTTGAAAAGCTAGTCTTCTGAATCATAAACAAGGAAGGGTAGGATTACTATAAATTGTCTGCAAGAAAATACAAATTGCCAAGATAAAAACACCCACTGGCCTGCCAGTCTCACGTTTCCTGTTTTGACATACTATATGCAGTAATTTGGTATCCACAATCTCTTATTAGAAAATGAATGTGCCATTTTTCTGAATGCTGCAATTACAATAATTGAATTTAAAATGGGGATTGAGTTTCTCTATTTGGAGGAAAAGAATAATTGTGCATTTCTGATTAAAATCAAGGGGGTTGAATGGCGGTTGTACAAATTCCAGCTCCAGGCTCCCTGCGAAACTCCTCCTCAGGCCAGAGGAGAGAAACATTCGACAGAGAAGCAGACCAGCCCCTCGGCAGCAGGCACTGTCTCTGGCCTCATTTGCTTTGTCTCCTGGCCTTCAGTCACGACACCCCCATGACAGAGGCAGTCAGAACACCATGGCATTGTTACATTTTAAATGGCAGCCCTGCTGGAGCTCCCCACTGTGTCAAAAATTAAGAGTTAAAATGCAAGGAAAACAAACATCTCTTTGTGTCAAAAACGCCTGTCCCCTTCCAGCCTGCCAACATTCGGAGCACAGCCTCTCTCCTCTGGATGGGGGTGTGTGTGATGGCAGAGGGAGGGGTGGTAAGAAGAGAACTCAGGCTTTTTTCTAAAGGGCTCTGCTTCTTTTGTTTTAGCAAAACATTGTATGACAAGCCACCTCTTAAGGTTCAGATGTAAGAATGAAAAAGGAATGGAAGAAGAGATCTTGCCCTTTTGTTGGTCTTTTTATTTTATTTTTCATGGCCCCATTGTCTTCTAAACCCCCATTTCTCCTAATGTGAAGGTGAAATTTAGTCTCACAAGTCCTTCCAAATGTTCCTTAAAGTAGAGCTTCCTAAAGAAAGAGAAAAATGTTCCAGCACTAAGTGAGCCATGGGTTGTCTATACTGCTTGCTATTTTCTATTTCATAGCTTTATTGAGATATAACTGATGCGAACAGACTGCCCATATTTAAAGGGCACTATTTAATCCATTTTCTCATATATCCACCATGAAGCCATCACCACGATCAAGATGGGGGTGCACACATCCACCTCCCCCAAGTTTCCTTGTGTTTTGTTCATCCCCAGCTCCTCTCCCTGCCCAACCACTGATTTGCTTCCTGTCACTATAGATTCATTTGTATATTTTCTAGAGCTTTATGTAAATGGAATCACACAGTATGCACTCGTTCTGCCTGGTTTCTATCACTCACTGCTTACTATTTGGACGCCCAATGAAATGGCAGCCTCCTAGCTCCAGCGCGCAAGGCGGCCCCCTGAGGCTGCGTGACCAGGGTTGACTGTCATCCCCCGGGAATAGGACCGATTACTTGGTCTTACTTTATTCTTCGGCTTTACTACGTACTTCAGTAATCAATAAACACTTCTGTGGCAGAAGGTTTATTTTACCCTATAAATCCAAGGAGCAGAGATGATATTAAGACATCAGTATGGATGGGCTCTGCTGCTCTGTAACACTATGAGAACGCAAGCAACAGATTTAAATCTAAGGAGGTTACAGAGCAGTCACAGCTCCTGGCTGGATGGCAGGGCTCGTAAAAGACTCAGGCAAGATCTACAGCAATGCACTGCGAACCAATGGGACTCAGCAGAACCCAATCTGAACAAGCAGGCTGGTCGGGAAAGAATTATAAGCCCTGGCTTGAGTGGAATGTAAAGAGCCCCTCTCAGAAATCCAAACTATTTCTTAACCAATGAAAAGGTAGGGAGCAAATACCGATGACAAGCTGACGGTGCAGAAAACCAGGCTCTGGATGCGGAAGAAGCCTACTTGATGGTAACCTAGGAATCCCAGGAGGCTCTTAGTCCTTTCCCCTGCAGCCCTGGCCCATGGCTCCGGTAATGATCACGGAGCACCTTGTCTCCAGCTAGCCCTGCAGACTCATCCTTCCTTCCTAATGCAGACGGTCAATTCAGGGGAGAGGAAATAGATGGCTAATAAACACAGGAAAAATTCAACTGCACCAATAATCAAAGATATGCAAATTAAAAAGAGCTTATTTCTTTTTCATCTATAAAAAAGAAAAACAATGTAAGTGCTGATGCTGACACACAGTGTTGGCCAGGCTGTGGTGGGGCAGACAATCGCCCACTTCTGAAGGGATGTTGACTTTCTATCTGAAGGATAATCCTGTGACATGCACCAAGCCTTACCTCTTCAGATCAACTCTTTCTGTCAAGAAGAATTTGTTCACAATTTTGTTTATGAATTCATCACGCAGTTAGGAAACAACCTAATAATATACTTATATCCCCGTTTTTAACCTTACAACACCTCTCCACCGTCTCCCCACTGTGCTGTATACCTTTTAGCATTCCAGTTTTA